>NC_058130.1:254085388-254098425 GCF_016433145.1 Gracilinanus agilis | reverse complement strand
TTTCTTTCTTTCTTTCTTTCTTTCTTTCTTTCTTTCTTTCTTTCTTTCTTTCTTTCTTTCTTTCTTTCTTTCTTTCTTTCTTTCTTTCTTTCTTTCTCAAGCTAAAGATGGGGATGACCTAACAAATACACAAATACATACATATATACATATGCATACATATATATATGTATAAAGTTAAAATATATGCATTACATTACAAATGAACACAAAATAGTTTGGAAGGGAAGGTACTAACAACTGGAGTATTCAGGAAAGGTTTCATGCAGAAGATGGTTCTAGAACTGCATCTTAAGGAAGACAAAAGGTAGTTGGGTACATTCCAGGCATGTGGGAAAACCTATATCTTGTATGGGAAGAGGAGAAAAAGTGAATTTGGCTGAATCACAGGGAGCATGATATCTCCTGAAGATGGAAAGGTAGGTGAAGGACTTTAAAAGGTAAACAAACAAGGGGGCAGCTGGGTAGCTCAGTGGAGTGAGAGTCAGGCCTAGACACAGGAGGTCCTAGGTTCAAACTCGGCCTCAGCCACTTCCCAGTTGTGTGACCCTGGGCAAGTCACTTGACCCCCATTGCCCACCCTTACCAATCTTCCACCTATGAGACAATACATCGAAGTACAAGGGTTTAAAAAAAAAAGGTAAACAAACAGAGAAGTTTATATTTTATCCTAGAGGCAATAGGAAGCTCCTGGAGTTAACTGAGTTGGGGAATGACATGCTCAGATTTGCCGTTAAGGAAAATTATTTTGCCAATAGTGTATGAGATATACTGGAGTCAGGAGAGATTTTAATTAAGGAGACATTTTAGGAGACTGTAGCAATCACAATATAAGCAGGAGTGATGAGGGTCTGAATAAGTTGTGTGAATGGAGATTAGAGGTCAAATGTAAAAGATGTGGAAATAGAAACAGCAAGATTTGGCACCCAATTGGTTATGTAAGGTGTGAGAGACTGGAAGGGTGTTGGTACACTTGACAGAAATAGGGAAATTTGGAAAAGAAGATAGCTTAGGTGGATATAAAAACAGAAAAATACTGAAATATAAAGAAGTCAAATATCATAGTTGGGCCTTCAAAATATAAGTGATCAAAGACTATTTGTCTTCTTGTGGCTAATCCAAGACTCTATGAACTGAGGCAGGTCTCTACATTGGCTAAGTAAATATAATTAGAATCGAAGAAGCATCTCATTTGTATATGAATAACTGGGAGACATTACCTTGGAATAAAACCTTCCCTTTCTCCTTGTTATTGAACACTTTTCCCAGTCTCAGATTTCTACATTAACCACATCACAAGCAAGTGAATAAGAAGAGCTAAACCCTGACAGAAACTTGCCTAGCGATAATGCTGTTTAACCCAAAAGGAAAGAAAATCTATTAATGTCTATTTAGACTGAAACACTAAGAAATCATTAGTGAGTCAAGTTCAATGACAAAAGAGAACCTAAATAGAATTATTTGCTTAAGTTTGCCAATTTCGAAGCTTAGAGAGTAAAGCCAACCTAGCATAGAAAATACAGTTCCGTGGATGTGCTCAGCTACACATTCTCAGCTATTGAAACCCTAGCCAAACACAAATTGTTCTACCTGAGTATAATTGCTACAATGAGTCAATCTGTTTACAGATGGATGAAGACTTGGCTACAAGCTTAAATAAAATCCCAACAAAAACCCCAACAGCAACCCAGTGACACATTTGGCAATGATAGATGAAGAACTCCTCTGTAGAAGATAGTGTGTTCTGTTAAGTTGAACTTTTCCTTGTTATTGTTGATTTCAATAATAATATTAGGCACTTATTGATCCTTACCACTATTGGCAATACATGCAGCTCCTGTACCTTTAGATGCAGAAAATGGGTATTTAAGAAAGACTGCAGCAAGTAGGGAGAGAGGTGATGCTCTTAGTGGATAGAAATGATCACTTTGCTATCTCATTGTGGCTGATCATCCCTCTTTTTTTATGTCTTATGCTACTTCATGTCCAGGTCAAGGCCAAAATCACTGCATTCTAGCCAGTAGTGTTAATCCAAACTTCGCCTGAAGGATGTAGGTAGAAGTATAAGAGGAGATGGTAAATTACTTTGATGTACCCAGGAAGAGCAGAACTTTGTAAGGATTTTAGCTACAGAGAGAAACAAGAAGATGAGCCATAGAGTTAAGAACCCTCAAAGGTGATCCATCTGGTAGTTGTATTTTGATTTGATTCTTTTTGAACTATCACTAAATTACTAAAAAATAATATTGAGAGTTGGTAATTGGGTTGTAAATTATCAGAATCTATATATTCTCAAGGCTTTTCCACAGGACTTGCAAGTTCTCTTTCTTTTTCTAAGAAATTCTTTTAGTCCCTGTTTTGTTTTATGACAGCTGGGGCATAGAAAAGGAAGAAGTTCCTTTCCATGTTTTTGTGTTCCTAAGACAATGAAGAGAATTTTGAAAACGCAGAAGAGAAGGAAAGAGGATGAATTTTGGAATTTCCTTTCTTGGTTTACCTATTTGGCTGGGCCACATCAGCAATTCCACCTCTCTGGCTACTTCCTCCACAGTTTCCTCACCAACTGCCTAGCTGTGGTATATATACTCTTTCTTCTCCACTGCTCCCCGCAACCCCCCAATTCTGGAACCACAAACTACATAGCATTAGTGCAGGTTAAATCAAATTTTGTTCTTAGATGGAGTATCCAATCTACTTCTACTCATCATCGCTGGAGCTTTCCAGACCAAAATGTTCCTCTAAGGCCACCATTTCCCTAGGTGTAGTTTTTCTCCCATTAGCAGATAATTTCCTTGAGGAAGGTGATCTTTGTTGTATTTGTATCCCCAGTCCTTGATACAGTAAATGTTGGCCCACAGTAAATGCTCAATAAATGTGTTTTCATCCATTCATCAATTTCTGGACCCTTTTTTCAGCTGAATGGAATAATACTGTCAACACAATCCTTCTTTATGGCCATTACGCCTTCATTTTCTTTGATGGAGGAACCTACATCTTTTTCCAGAATTGTGTGCAATTATACTAAATCCCACAATACCATGTGGTATTTTTATTTGGATTATCATTTTTAGGCAGTGGACTTCAGTGAGGATTGGGACTTCTTAAGGAAGATCTTTATTTGTTGGCTCCCACATTTCCCAAATACACCAATTCTATGCAGGCTTTGTCCATTTTTTAACCCTTAACTTTTTTCTTAGAAGAGTAACTAAGTATTGATTCCAAGACAGAAGAGTGGTAAGGGCTAGGCAATTGGGGTTAAGTGACTTGCCTAGTATTACACACCATTCCAGGTCTCCACAACAAAAGATTTGAACCCAGGTCCTCCTGTCTCCAGGCCTGGTACTCTATCCACAATATTTACCTGCCCCAAAGCTTTGTCCATATTTAATCATCATAAGTTCCTAAAGAAGGAGGGGCTTTTCATTATAGTACCTCCAATGTTAGATGAAGGGATGGGTTCAACTCTGCTTTATTGCTCATAATTTCAGGAACAATATTATTGCTCATAATTTCAGGAAAAATAATTTGTTCCTAGCCGAACTTTGAAGTGAATCATGGGTCTTACACCCAAAGCACTGATTGTAAATAGCTTATTTTGGGGTGAAATGTAAGCTATTCCTTTCAATATCATGCTTACTTTTCTTTTTTAATTCCTTGGGCAAACTGTCTCCCTGGAAGCTGAAGAGGACTTGAGAGTAGAATGAGAGATAATGGAACCTGATCTAATGGACAACTAAAAGTGACACTGCCAACTACCAAAATAGAATCACTATCTGGGTCACTTACCAATGGGCATCCAATATGGTCTTGATCCCAATGCAACCTCATTAGATTTGATACCAAGGGGTGGAATGCATTAGATATTACTCTGTGCCTATGTCATGAGTTCTAAGATACTTGGATTAATGCTTTAATGTACGTGTATCTTTTTGTTATGGAGTCCTTTAATGAAGATAGGCTAAATACATTAAGATCAGCTTTTTGGTGAATCCTACATAAACCAGGACTGAGATGAGTATGTAGCTCTTTAAACCTGATAGATTTTTCTTTATTACTTTGTGGACCATTATTGTTATTAACCTGGGTACAATCTTGTAGGCATGGACCTGGAAAGTCCCATGTGCCAAGGTATATTCTTATTTGCATTTAATAGAGCCTTTTAAAAAAGAAAATATACGGAATAAATGAATGGACAAAGAAAAGACAGCCATAAGAGAGTTAGGAAGGAAAGTCTATCAAATTCAAATTCAAACATGTTGAATTTGAGATGGGTAACTTATATATACACATCTTAAAATGGATAAAATAGCATAACTCAACAATGCAAAACCTTGAATAATTTGTATCTAGAACTACAGACTATTAAAAGCTAAAGACTAAGGTTAAGAAACCAAGACTTGGAAATTTCATGATTCCATGTTTAGCCTTTTTTTTAAAAACCCTTACCTTCCATCTTAGATGAGTGTTAAGGACCAGGCAATGGGGCTTAAGTGATTTGCCCAGGGTCACACAGCTGGAAAGTGTCTGAGGCCAGAGTTGAACCTAGGCCCTCCCATCTCTGGATCTGGCTCTCAATCCACTGAGTCACCCAGCTGCCCCACATGTTTAGCTTTCACAATAATTTCATTCAGTTTTTAGATACTGTTGATGTTTATGTAGGGAAAATGAATTTAATAAAAAGTCAATTGATATTCCCATGTATCATTTGAGGTTGAAAAGCTCTCTCACTGCTGAGTGGTAGCCAATCAATAAACATTTATCAAGGGCTCACTATGTGCCAAGCACTAAGCACTGAGAATGCAAATAAGGAAAAGAAAGTTTCTGCCCTCAAGGAGCTTACAATCTAAAGGAAATACAGATCCTTATAGTCCTTGATGGAGTTTGGCCTTTTATTTTTAAATTATTGTTTCATTCAATTGTCAATTGCACCATTTTATATTGACAGGTTTGTTTTTCTCCCCTAGTTCAGGCTTCCAAGGGGGACTTTAAGAACATCATTTATGCAACTGGAGGTGAAGAGGTATAGGGAAGAGTAGAGAAATATAGATATTTTTTCTTCTTAAAAATTTACCACTTAGTGGGTACTTTTCATGTAAAAGAAAGTATGGTTTGATTCTCTCCATGGAGACTAAAGATTTTAGCATCAATTTAATTTAGTTCAAACATTTCACAAGTGCCTACAGAAGTGTAAGACATTGCATTTGGTACTAGAAATACCTAGAGCTTTAAATGAATGTTTATGCAAGGATATGATAAAATATTATAACTCCAACTGTAGAAGTTGCAATCCATGCATTCCTTATCATCTCGTGTGACTCCTGTCCATTAACTCTGCAAAATTGTCCCATTCAACCTAGTAGAGAGTGTTCCTTAGGGATCTTGTCATTATGTAGGTACCAATAGAGTGTGTAGATTGTCTATTATTTCTCATTCCCACTACAAGGCTGGCTGAACTCTTGTTTCAGTCATATATCTCTTTGATGATATCTTCTATGCCACTTTTGGTATGAAATTCATCATCACTTCTATTCTATAGATTATTTATGTCTCTGTGTCTCTCTCTATGCTCTTTGAGTCAACTGCAATTCTGATTCCTCACAAATTGTAATATTTCATCATCATCCACATAGCATCATCAAAAGAATATTGCTGTTAAAACCTTGCACTTTTATTTCAGGGAGAAGTTTAGGGTCATTGAAAATACTACAGAGTTTCCCAAGTGGAAGCCAGCTCATTTTCCTTCTCTTATTCAATATTGTGCTAAGTTCATTTCCCCTTTGCAATTTCAATTCAAAGTATATAATATGAACTATCCATCTAGCTGGATATCATAATCTGGCATTCTTTTGGATCAAAGGGATCAAACATGAGGCCCTCAGGCTGTATGTGGGCTCTTAACTGTGGCTGGAAACAGATTGAAGTCTAGTTGAGAAATACTTTGTAAAATAAATGAGAATACAAAATAACATTGAGCATTAATATGCTTTGTTTGTGCTTTTCCAAATCAATATGTGGCCTAAAGGTTTCCTTAGGTATGGTTTAATGGCAGCTAGGTGCAGAAGTGTGAATAGAATGCCAGATAGAGTCAGGAAGACATCTTTCTGAGTTCAAATCTGGCCTCAGAAACTTACTAGCTAGGTGATCTTGGGCAAGTCACTTATCCCTGTTTGCCTCAGTTCCTCATCTGTAAATTGAGATAGAGAAGGAAATGGCAAACCATTCTAGTATCTTTGCCAAGAAAATCTCTCAAGTGGGCTCATGTGAGTGAACAACAATTACTGACAATTTCTACTTAGGTTGGACACTATTGTTTTGGACAATATCTTGGTGTGCTGGTATTTAATACTCAGGTCTTCTGAAAAAATATGCTTGATACACTTTTAAATTTAATCTACATATTAATTTTTCTCCATCACTTTTAAAGTCTAGGCAATCAACAAAGTAATAAATCAAGCTCTGATTTGCAGCATTTGTGGATTTTCTGACATATATATAGTCATACTGAAAATTTAATAATCAACCCTCATGAGTCAGTTCAAGCTGGCTTCAGCACACCCCTGACAATAAACATTCTTAATTCATTTGGCTTTTCCTGTGTGGATAGTTAGGCTGAATTCTTTTGAGTGATTATTAATATTATTTAGGAAGTTTAGTGACCACAGAATAAGGAGGTGAGAGAAAGAAAAATACTCAAATACATCTATGACCTAATTAATTTGAATATTAACTCTAATAATGCAGATTGCATCCCATTCATGCTTTTCTATCTTTTGTCTTTGTCTTCTGGTAAGTGTCAATGTACTGGAGGCTTCCTTACTTTTTCCTGATGTTACAAAGCAATTGCCTGAACACTTAGGCTTTCTGTAATTCTTTACTCTCATCATGAAACCAACCCATCTTCCTTTCCTTCTTTTTCTTTCTTATTCTTTTGGTAGCATCTTTTGTTCCTGTTCCTCTCTGAAATCTCTAATTGGTTACAAATTGCAGCCTGCTCACACCTTACCACGTATTTCTTCATTGCCTTCGGTGGATTTTTCTTCTTGATTTTTTCAGAGATAGTTGTCTCCTATAGTCTTTTTTTTTTTACTTCATTTAACATTTATTAATAATCATTTTTAACATGGTTACATGATTCATGCTCCTATTTTCCCCTTCACCCCCCGCACTCCCCCCACCCATGGCCGACGCACTTTTCCACTGGTTTTGTCATGTGTCCTTAATCAAGACCAATTTCCAAATTGTTGGCAGTTGCATTGGTGTGGTAGTTTCGAGTCCACACCCTCAATCATGTCCGCCCCGACCCATGCGTTCAAGCAGTTGCTTTTCTTATATGTTTCCTCTCCTGCAGTCCTTCCTCTGAATGTGGGTAGCATTCTTTACCATAAATCCCTCAGAATTGTCCTGGGTCGTTGCATTGCTGCTAGTACAGAAGCCCATTACATTCTCTCCTATAGTCTTGTAGCTGTACAACAATACTGGCTTTATGCTGGTGTTAAAAGATGGGCTTTTGTTTTTTGAAGAAATTCAGAGTTATTAAGCAATCTTGGCTGTTTTCTGAAGGCAATTTTCTGATGCATTTTCTTCTTGTTTAATTTGAGGGCCAACTCATCTATTTGTCCTCTCTGTCAAGTTTTATAGATTTCCATACAATTTAACATCGTAATTTGGGTCAAATACATCAATTTCTTTGTTCAAAGATATTTTATTTTCCCAATTACCTGTAATAGCAATTTTCAACATTTTTCCCGAATTTATAAGATCCAAACTATCTCCTTCCCTCCCTCCCTCTCAGAGGAAGCAATTAGATTCAGGTTATACACATGTTATCATGGAAATTATACCCATATTGGCCATTGTTGTAAGAGAATACTCATACAAAACCAAAATCTCAAAATAAAATCATAAATAAACAAATGTGGAAAATGGTGTGCTTTGATCTGCATCTGACTCCAACAGTTCTCTCCATGTGGATAGCATTCTTTGTCCTAAGTCCTTCAGAATTGTCCCGGATCATTGTATTGCTGAGAGTAGCTAAGTCTTTCACAGTTGATCATTGCACAGTACTGCTGTTACTGTGTACGATGTTCTCTTGCTTCTACATCAAAGACATTCTTAATCCACTGGGTTTTTCCTGTGGATGATCAGGCTGGATTCATGTGATGGCTACCAATTTCTTTTAGGAGGTTCTACAATGTCACAATGATACAACCAGCATTATGTCACCTACAAACAAACAAAAGTAATGTCAAACTCACCATCTACAAGGAATCCCTTTTCCGCTTGGGCTCTGTTCAGTCCTTGATCATAGTGGCAAACACTTTGGGGAATGTACATCTCCCTCTGATATGTCTCATTCGATATTTATGATAAAAGATCTTCATGATGTTTATTGAACACATTTATTTCTTTTGCTATATCTTTCAAAGAACCTTGAATGATTCTGGTTGGAAACACTATATTGGAAGAAAACCTTAAAGGAAGCATTTTTCCTCTACTAAATTAAAAAAAAATTTTAACCAATGATACTTTTGGATTCCATCTTGACAAGTTGTGTTTTCTCATTAATGTGTTTTTTTAGGCTCTTTTGGTCTTACTATTATGTTGACATATCTCTTAAGCATCTATATAAAATTATTATAATATAGTTAATTTTGATGTCATTTCTGCCATTATTACCCATTTTTTCCATGATAATGAGTGGTTTTAAAAAAGATAGCTATGCAAAGTGAAAAATGTGATAAGCAACTGGATTACCTGAAGGAGGTCCTAGATCAGTGTTGGCAAAGGTTTTCAAATTTGGGTCCCCAGACTGCAACTTCAAGCTGCCTATGAGCCCCTCCACATTACCCCAGAAAGCAGAGGGAGGAAGTGTGCTTGCTTTGTGGTGGCTGGACAGAGGGGCTGGGCATGCAAAAAATGTCCTTGGAATAGAAAAGCTCCCTGAGTGTTGGCTCTGTACACGTGTCATGCCTTCACCAATGCTGTCCTAGACTGTGGTAGTGAACCTATGACACACATGTCAGAGGGGGCACTCAGAGCCTTTTCTGTGGGTATGCCTGCCGTTGCCCCAGCACAGAGTTCTCCAGAGTCTGTTACTAGAAAAACCAAAGGGATGTGGGGTTGTGCTGCTCCCCTCCCCTCCCCACATGCACCTGGGGACATAACCCATCCCTCTAAAAGGTTCACCATCACTGGATAAAAGGTGAAAAAAAAGTAGTCTTTGCCTTTAAAGAATCTAATGACCTCTTTCTTCTTTTCTGTCTCATACTCTCCCCCCCAATCCCTGTTCCTGGCTGCTGTTATTGAATTTGTGTCAAGAAATCCTAGTAATTTTCATTTAGCAAGTCAACCTACAGCATCTATTAGGAGTAGATCTTATTAGGAGTATTTACTAAACTTTTGGGCCAGGCACTATCCCTAGCTATAGAGAATGAACCTATGATTTAACTGGTATAGGGAACTTCCAGATAAGTAAACTTAGTAAACTTCTTCTATCAGTGAAGATTTTTTTTTTTGCAATTTATAATTTTAGAGAGTTGCACATGGCACTGATAGGTTAAATGAATTGCTAAGGGACACACAGCAATTAAGGGTCAGAGGCAGAACCTATACTGTGGTACTGGGGATATAAATAAAAAAAGTGGGGAGAATTTGTTGATCCACCTTTGCAGTTGCCTGATCTCATTTTCTCTGAACCAAAAATGTATAAATGCTAGATTTGAAATTTGAAAGGAAAGCAAGATTTTAATATAAATGCTATTTTCCATCTTCGTGCCAATCTCTTTGTACCTTCTCTACTTCTAGTTTTTCTTCTCAAAAACACAAGCAGACCCACAGATACCTTCACCCATGGAGCTTCTGATTCCTTTATTAAGCAGTTTTCTCCTCAGAAATTCATTTGGGGTGGGAGAAGTTAGGGAGAGCACATGAAGAATGGTTAAAGGGAGGAACCAGTATTAGGAGACCAATATCCTAATGAACTCTGCCACTGATTGCTGTATAAATCAGTATGACTCCCTGTTCTTTATTAAATGGGGCAGAGAATGATAAGATTAATGAAGTCTCTTAAGAGGCTTCATTGCTCACCTTCACTCACTCTATATTATGGCCAAACTGTCCTACTTGCCATTTCTCAGACTACATATTCATTTTCCCACTTTTATATATAGGCCCAGAATTTCCATTGCCTGGAATCTATGCCATTCTCATCTCTTGCTGTTAGAATACCTTGCTTCCTTCAAGGCTAAGCTCAGGTGCATACTCCTACAAGAAGCCTTCCCTAACCTCCTCGGTTATTAGAGTTCTCTCTCTTCAACTTAGATTTCTTTATTTGCTCTCTATTGTGTCTCTGAGTAGAATGTAAATTCTTTGGACATGAGGAAGATTTTTTGTCTTCAAAGTTGTGTCTCCTGGTATCAGATACTTAGCCTGGCACCTGTAATTATTGAATTAATTTAATTGAAAGGGCGAAGTTGGGTAGGAGCAGGAGTGTACAGCCGGAAATGGTTTGAGAGAGCTGATTCATATATTTTCAGTGTGAATTTTTATACCCCAGAAATAGGCAAACACTACAAACCAGGACTTGCTTTATCATTTTATTCTTTGTCTAGTGATGGAGAAAATGTTACTAGGGCAAGTTAAATTTAAAAGTGTATCTGGGGGGGGGCAGCTGGGTAGCTCAGTGGATTGAGAGCCAAGCCTAGAGACAGGAGGTCCTAGGTTCAAATCTGACCTCAGACACTTCCTAGCTGTGTGACCCTGGGCAAGTCACTTGATCCCCATTGTCTGCCCTTACCACTCTTCTGCCTTGGAGCCAATACACAGTATTGACTCCAAGACAGAAGGTAAGGGTTTAAAAAAAGTGTAACTAGGGGCAGTTAGGTAGCTCAGTGGATAGAGAGCCAGATCTGGGACAGATCCTGGGTTCAAATTTGACCTCAGGTACGTCCTAGCTGTGTGACCCTAGGCAAGTCACTTAACTCCATTCGCCTAGCCCTTATCACTCTTCTGCCTTTTAACTGATACTTGGTATCTATTCTAATATAGAAAATAAGGGTTTAAAAATATATTTAGAGTTTGGGAGAGCAAATTGTTAATAGCACTACAACACTGGGTAAACATAGGTGTGGGACATATTCATACCCATTATTTCAGACAGAAAATATGGGGAAAAAATATGGAACTTTTGTGAGTAAATGCAGCATCTTTGTGTGTGTGTATGTGTGTGTGTGCGTGTGTGTATGTGTTTTAAGCCTCCTCTTGGGCATATATGTTTAGGTGAAGAAGACAACCTAGGTATGTCTTCTGAATCAGATTCCTCCATCTCCACAGGGCCATCGCTGACTGTGCTAATTTGATTGATCTTGTGTTATGGTCCTCACCAGGGACAACTAACATTGAAAATGATAGATTGTCTTCTAAGTTGTAACACGGGTGATACTTTAAAATGGCACCAGGGGAAAAGATGTCTAGGGTTCGGAAAATATTACATTATGTTTGTTTTTGTTTGATTCAATTTGTTTCTTTTTTTAAAAAATGAGATTTAAAAACTATAATTTTGAGTTTAAAATAAAGAACTTCGGCATCTCATGAATCATTCAATTCCATCATCTCATATATTTGGGGTGCTTAAAGACACTGGCTGTAGTTTTGTACCTTGATATGAGACACGGCAGGTCATCTTTGCCAGAGATTAATTAGCCCCTTCCTGGTACTTAAAAGGAGTAAGTAGAACTTGGCCACTGAACTCAGTGATCCAGTGAGTCAGAGGATAAGGGCAATTCAGCAAACATTTATTAAGCACCTACTATATGCAAGGCACAGGGAGATAGGGAATAGAACTTTTCTAAAAGTGATTTTTTATTGGTTTAGAAACTCTTCCTTTATATACATTCTCATTATGTATATGCAAGTAGACATACACACATGCCCACATGTTTTTGTTGTTTGTCCTTCATTTTTGAAGAGGACCAATGACATTATGAACAAATGATGACTTGCTCTTAAATTGGATTTAAATGAGGCAGAGTTACACAAAATTTTCAGCCTCACCCTCTTTTCCAGAGTCATCAAAGTCCAGTGGCAAAAGAAAAATCAGGATGACTGGTGATGGCCTGGGATGCAGTGGATGACCTTGGTATCTTTGATGTCGGACTAAGCTTTAAGGACACTAGGGTTCCTGCTTCAATTGCCTTCCTTCTGCCAGGGGAAGTCTTCACATAATTCAGACAGACAATTCCCGAAGTCACTGATGAGTTTGAGACCTGTCAGTTACCCTCATCCTACTTTAGCCAGTCTGCTGGGACGGTTTTACTGGGCTAGGACCACTGTGCATGCTGCAGCTTCTTGGAACCACATCGGAGAGTTGGGTGATAGGTAGACACCAAAGGTGGATGAACAGTTCTGAAAAGGGCTAGGCAAGCACCAGAAATGCTAGTCTTTCCTGAACACCTCCTACACACATACATACGTACATACAGTTCGAGCTGATTGTTGGAATAACCAACCATGATTCCAGAGTACTAATGGTGAAAAATGCTACCCACCTCCTGACAAAAGTGACAGACTCAATCTGCAGAATGAGACACACATTTTTTGGATGTGGCCAGTGCGAGAATTTGTTTTGCTTAACTATGCATTTTTGTTATAAGAGCCTAATTCTTCTTTTTCTTTTCTTTTGTTTTTCCTAATGGGGAGAGGTAGAAGGAAGGAAGGAGGGAGAAAAAAATAAATGTTTATTAAATCTTTTTGTACTTGGGATAAACAAAATGTTAATGCAAATAATTAATATCATATAATATGATAAAATTAATTGAGCACTTGCTATGTATATTGCCTTGTGTTAGGATTACAAACTCTCCAGTGTTTAGACTTTGAGTGTATAGACTATGGGAGAAAACTCTTTCTGTTTCTTTACTAATTATATTGCAAACAATGCCCATTTTTCTTTCTTTCTTTCTTTCTTTCTTTCTTTCTTTCTTTCTTTCTTTCTTTCTTTCTTTCTTTCTTTCTTTCTTTCTTTCTTTCTTTCTTTCTTT
>NC_058130.1:254069968-254085130 GCF_016433145.1 Gracilinanus agilis | reverse complement strand
CCTTCCTTCCTTCCTTCCTTCCTTCCTTCCTTCCTTCCTTCTTTTTTTTTAAACCCTTACCTTCTGTCTTGGAATCAATGCTGTGTATTGGTTCCAAGGCAGAAGAGTGGTAAGGGCTAGGCAATGGGAGTCAAGTGACTTGCCCAGGGTCACACAGCTGGGAAGTGTCTGAGGCCAGATTTGAACCTAGGGCCTCCCATCTCTAGGCCTGGTTCTCAATCCACTGAGCTACCCAGCTGCCCCCGCCTATTTTTCTTAAACTATTTACAGGCTTCTGTTTTTAAAATTGGAGTTGTTGAATGGTGAAATAAGGATGACCTTAGATCTGAAGTTAGAAGATTTGGTTAGAATCCTGCCTTGGCTATTGTTTGAAGCTGAATCTGGAGATCAGAGGCCATAGGTTCAAATCTTGACTGCCATCTATTATGTGTGTGATCTTGGGTAAGCCACTAAACCTCTCTTGACCTCAGTTTCCTTAACTAAAATATGAGGAATTTTGTACCGTAGAGCCTAGAATTTTAACCAATAAATAATATGAAGCCATTCCCCCAAGAATAACATTATTTAATAACAGGGGAAGAAGACTTATGAATAAAAGATGGGTTCATCTTGTCTACCCTGATCTTTTCTTTTATGGGGAAGTGTGTCCTCTTTCTTTGGCCTGATAGTTGGAACTTTGACCTCCCTTGGCAGTAAAAATTGGTGGATATTTGAAAGAGAGGCTGAACTTAGAGATCTCATCCCCTCCTCCATTACTTCATCATAGTGAGGTGGATCTACACCCAATCAGAGAAATGTGGTCATCTGACTGGCTTTTGAATGCCTTAGGGAGAGTGCTTATTTAGAGTTAAAGAAGGATCTTTAACAAAAGACAAAAAGACCTACCACAATTAAATGATCTGGGAGTGAATTACTTTAGTTTTAGAAATTAGATTCTTTTGCAAAACTCAGGGTTTAAAGAAATAGTTTCACATAGAAATATTACTAATAAATAATACAATTCAACATTAATTTTCCACAGCACTACATGACTTCTTAAGTCCCTTTGAGTTCTAAATTCATGATCCCATGATCTGGCTTTTTTTTTTCCACCAGAAACTGTGCCATTCATTCATTCATTCAGGCTTGTTGTGTGCTTATATAGCACCTAAGTATTGCATTACATGATTAAGTGTACTTAAAGCTCAGTTGTACAAATTTGTTTCATTTTTTAAACAATGTTTATGATTAAAATGACTTTTTATAAGAAAAATCTTTAGATTTGATTTTATTCTTTTTTACCACTGTGGTATACTGTCTATACTCTCACAGAAACTCTACTAGCCAGGGTTGCTAATAGATTCATTTGAAAATATGCCAGACAGAAGAATTGTAACATAAGTGGAGGAAAAGTTTAAATTGGAAAACAATAGGAATTCTTCAAGGCAACTGGAGACACAGTAGATAGAGCATTTGGACCCAGAATTTGGATGAGTTGAATTCAAATCTAGCCTTAGTCACTTACTAGCTGTGTGACCCTGGGCAAGTCACTTAACTTTTGTCTGCTTCAGTTTCTTCTTCTGTAAAATGGGGATGGTAATAATAGCACTCGCCTCTCAGACTTGCTGTGAGGATCAAATGAAATAATATTTGTGAAAAACACTTAGCACAGCGCCTGGCACATAGTAGGTACTATAGAAATGCTTATTCCCATCTGCCCCACTTTTCTCCCTTTCTAGCCTCCAGCCCCTCCACCTCCAAGGAGAGGTAATATTTGATTTGTTTCTACAGAACATTTGTGATGGTCCATGATGGTTTCAAGATGATTGCCCAGCAGTGATTATGGTTTTCAAACACCCTGACCTCTGCACTACAAAACATCTTGATCCTGTGATTAGAAAGCTAACGAGGTATAATTACAAGGTAACACTGGGGAATAAGAGAAATATTCTAGTGCAGTACACAGAACACAGATGCACATATCTGATTATTCACTGAAAGCCAGTTTGTACTTGAATGTCAAATCTTGGTAACAGTTTGGAAACAATTTGATGACATGTTGAGAAACTATAAGAACACTTTTAATTGAGTTTAGTTAGACACAAAGTTTAATATAAGCATTGCATGAACACTCAAATCATTGTATAAATGATTGTGATAGACTTTAGACATTTATATGCTTGTTATCACAGAAGAAAATGTATTTATAATGTAATTGGGTGATTATTTATCATGTAAGGTGCTATTAGAGATTTTTTTAGCTTGGACTTCTTGGATATCATCATAAACCCTCAAAGGGTTTACAAACAACTAAGTGAAAACCACTGTTCTACTGCTTTATTTCCAAGATCATCTCCCATTTTCATGTATACATTTACTCATACATATTTATTTGTATATTGCCTCTCCCATTATATTGTGAGGTCCTTTAGTGCATAAATTGCTATTTTGCCTTTTTTTTGTATCTCAATGAGTGGCATATTCACATTCAGATATCAAAGTGCCTGGAAAACATCTAGTACTTAATAAGAACTTGTCAGTTGACTCATTTTTTTTTTACCACAATCTTGTAGTTTTGACAGTTAATGACTTTTTTTGTGATTTGTTATTACTGGAACCCTTTCCTACCCCCTTTTTCATGATTTTCCTTTAAATCCTCCAAATAATTTTGTTATTATTTTATCTTGTTCCAAAAAGGGATTCTTTAGTACTTTGATTATTAAGGCACTGAATCCATAAATTAATTTAGATAATATTATTATTTTTATTGTATTGGCACAGTCCAACCAAAAGAAATAAATCTTTCTATGTTATTTATTTATTTTACTTAGTTTGATAAAGAGTGTTTTATGATTGCATTTTTATAATTTTCATGTGTCTTGGAAGTGGAACTACAAGGTAGTTTGTAAATTTTGTAGTTATTTGAATGGATCTTTTCCCTACATATTCCTTCTGTATTCTGTTGATAATCTACAGAAAGGCTACTAACTTTTGTTGGTCTAGTTTATACTAACAATTAAAATTATTATTAAAATTAATTTTAACTGGATCTCTAGGTTTAGTTAAATAAAAGATCATGATATGTACAAAAGTGATAATTTTCTTTCTTTTATTATACTTATTCAATTTCCCCTCCTGTTATTACTATAAATAACATTTCTAGGTTTATAGCAAATAATGGTGACAGTGAACAATACCTTTGCTTTACTCCTGATTTTGTTGAAAGTTCTTTAGTAGTTTTACATTACAGATAATGGCAGCTCTTGCTTTTAGTGAGATACCACTTACCATATTAGAGAATAGTCCATTTATTCCTATATTTCTTTTTCTTTTTCTTTTTTTTTCTTTTCTCAAACCCCTGCACTTCGGTGTATTGTCTCATAGGTGGAAGATTGGTAAGGGTGGGCAATGGGGGTCAAGTGACCTGCCCAGGGTCACACAGCTGGGAAGTGGCTGAGGCCGGGTTTGAACCCAGGCCCGACTCTCACTCCACTGAGCTACCCAGCTGCCCCCTATTCCTATATTTCTTAATATTTTTTTTAACTGAAGTTGGTTATTTTTGTTAAAAGGATTTTCTGCTTCTGTGAATAAAATAATGAATTTTTAATGTTTTTGTTGTTAATATGTTCTATAATCTTTATAGTTTCCTCACTATTAAACCAATTTCATTCTTTTTATAAAATCCAACCTAGTTAGAATGTTTGCTACTATTTTATTCATTATTTTTTGTATGAATGGTCTATAGTTTTCTTTCTCTCTGACTTAGTTATCAGGATTATATTTGTTTCATATAAAGAATTACTTCCATATTTTTGAAACAATTTTTATAATAATGAAATTAATTGGTATTTGAATTTTTTATAGAATTTATTTGTAAATATAACTTGCAAGTTAGTTCATTTATATCTCATTCAATTTCTTTTATAGGGTTATTTAAAATATTTATATTTTGTCAATCTGAGTATTTCATATTTTTAATGCACATTAATTTTTTGTAAGTTCCCAGGCTTATTGATCCATAATTGAGAAAAATAGTTTCTAAAAATGCATCACATTTCCTTGTTATATTTTGTGAATTCTCCTTTTAATTTTTACAGTGTTAATTTATTTTTTCTCTTTAAAAAATTGGATTAATACTTTCCTCAATTATCCTTTACAAAATAACCATCTGCTTAAAGATTTTTTTTATCAATTCAATAGGTTTAAACGAAATTTGTATATATTACTTGCTGTGTTCTAGTCAACTTGCCCTACTAACCGTTTCCTAAATCCTATATTCTATGTCCTACTTTTTTCAACTGCATAAGGCTTTCTTCTTGCCTGGATTATACTCTCTCCTGATCTCTCTCTCTGCCTCTCATAATTCCTATTTTTCTTTAAGGCTTGAGCCTTCCTAGACACTCAAGTACTATCTCTTCTGTGAAACTTTGCCTAGTGATCTCATTTGATAATGCTTTCTTTCTTTCCTCACAAAACTTCATATGATATTATTTTATGTTGCATTAATAATATGTTATATTACCTCACTAAAATGTAAGTTCTTCTAGGGTGGGGACTATTTCTTTATCCATTTCTCCTATCACTCTGCCCCTGCAAGCCATACATAGTTGCTAACTTTTTTTTTTTTTAAACCATTACCTTTTCTCTTAGAATCAATACTGTAATGGTTCCAAGGCAGAAGAGTGATAAGGGCTAGGCAATTGAACTTAAGTGACTTACCCAGGGTCACACGGTAAGGAAGTATCTGAAGCCAGATTTGACCCCAGGATCTCCCATCTCTATGCCTGTCTTTCAATCCACTGGCCATCTCCTTGCCCCAATAGTTGCTTACTGAATGTTTGTTGAATTAAATTGAATTGAATTGAGAAGCAGAAATCCCGAGTGTAACTGAGATACAGTATAGAACAGAGTCACACAGGAAGAGGAAAGGGAAACTATGAAAGGATGGGATATAGAGTGGAAGACTGAAACTCAAAAGGAGAGAGACATATAGTGCACTTTGGAAAGTCAGATAAAAACAGCTATATAAAGTCAGAAACTTAGGGAGAAAGAAATATAGATAGAAGACATTGCTACAGGACAGTGTGGTATCAATAGATAAAGTGCTGACTTGGGAGTCATGAAAACTTGGAGGCAAATGCTATTTCTAAAATTTACTATGTGAACCCTAGAAAGTTTCTTATTTTGTCTAAGACTTAGTTTCCTCATCTGTAAAATAATATATAAAATAAATAAAATATATACCTGTAGGTATTGTTTCTTTTTTGAGGAAGACCAGTGATATCACAGGGTGAAGAACGGGATTCAAGTGAGGCAGAGACACAAAGTCATTAGACTCTTCAAGAATCATTGAAGCCCAGTGGCAAGACAAAAGTCAGGATGATTGGTGATGACCTGGGATGCAGTGGATTACCTTGGCATCTTCATTGTCTGACCTAGCTTTAAGGACTTCACAGCATCTACTTTAGCCTCCTTCATGCGCATTGGACCAAATTGTCCTCATCCATGTATTCTTTGGGGGAAATTCTTCACATGCTCGGGGTAGATATCCCTGTAAGTCTGTGATAAGTCTGAGGCCTGCCAATTGCCCACAATCTGGTTTAGAGCACTGGCTCAAATGGTTTACTAGGGCATGGCTTTTGCAATACTATAGCTTCATGGAGCCACAGATGAGAGTTGGGTGAAAAGTAGACGTCAAAGGTGGATGAGCAGCTCTGGAAAGGGCTCAATAAGCTCTCGTGCCAGAGGTGCTAGTCCTATACCTGCTCATAGTGTCATTGCAAAGCTTAAATGAGTTAATCTACTTAAAGTAATATATAGACTAAATTCTAAACCACTATATAAAAATCAATTTGTATACATGTGTGTATGTATGTATATATCTATATATATATGCATATATATTATGGCATAGCTATTAGAAGAAGAGATGGATGGAGAAATAAATTCAAAGAGAATTTAATTCAGTTAAGTTAACAAATTATTAAGTCCCTTCTATGTACCAAACAATGTGCTGGGCACTGGTGATAAAGAAACAGAAACAAAATCGTCTTGGCCCAAAATGAGCTTATGGCACAAACTGGACTTTATCATTACTGCCGCCATCATCATTTGCTCCTCTTTTTCTTTGTTCTCTGAATTCAATCTAGATCCTAAGTCTCTTGGACACATACTTCAGGTGAAGTTGTGGAAAGTTTTCACAAGAAAAAAATAACCTAAACCCCAAAGAAAAAAATCTCTTTTAGATGTTCTACCATGGAAGTAGACTAAACTAGGGTCAGATCATAGAATAGGTTACCAAAGAAGTTTTTAGAATTTCCATTCTTGGAAATCTTTATAAATAGTTTAATAATTTCTCTCTTATTAACCTAGTCCTGCTCCTGCCCTTATTTGCCCCTTTCCACATGCATAAGAGTTACAAGCAGCATGGTTTAGTGGACAAAATGCTAGAATGAGAGTTAGGAAGGCCTGGGATTTCTCTCATATCTAAGACATTTATTAGATGTGTAACCCTAAGCCAGGGCAGCTAGGTGCCATTGTGGATAGCATGTCAGGTCTGGAATCAGGAAATTTCATTTTCAGGAGTTCAAATTCACTAGCTGTGTGACTCTGGGCAAATCATTGAACTTACTTTGCTTCAGTTTCCTCATCTGTAAAATGAGCTGGAGAAGGAAATGGCAAACCACTCCAGTATCTTTGTCAAGAAAACCCCAAATGGTGTCATGATAAGTTGGACCCAACTAAAAAGATTGAACAATGACAAAAAATTCTGGGCAAGACATTTAACCCTTTTGAATCTCAGTTTCTTCATCTATAAAAATGGAGATAATAATAGGCACCTATCACACCAGGATATTGTTAGCAGCAAATGAGATAATGTATGTAAGGCTCCTGGCAAAACTGAAAATGTTAGCTTTTATAATTAGATAGTCTCCAAGGTTTTTTTTTTTTCTAGCTGGAGGAATCTTTGGATGCACGTCCTTAAAAAAAACAAACCTTCCCCAACTCCCCTCCATCCCACCCCAGTCCAATCTTTGCATGCTGTACTAAAATATTTCTCTTGCTAAGCATCAGTTCCCATTCATCATTGTGAAGCACTTTACCTAGTGGGACAGGATGCCTGAGACACTGTAAATCTCCTAAGGAATAAATGTGTCTGGAAGAGTTGGTTGAATAATTAGAGCAGCTCTCTTTGCACAGGCCTAATCTTTATTTAAAACATTTAACTTAGATACACATCTAGTAAATGATTCAAAAGTCATTCATAGTTGAGTAATGTCACCATCATCTTACCATCTCTCTGTCTCAAGGAACTGACTGTCCAGCTTCAGCCAAAGCCATAACTCTGCACCCCGTCATCCCCTCTTTTTTCTGATTTCTATCTCCTTTTGTTAGTACTTTGTGTTTTAAGTTGCTGATTTTCCCTTGAGATTTTCTGGTTTTGTATGTTTGTTATTTTAGGCTAACTCACAGGAATGGTTTGAATTAATGACAATACTAACCCAAATGCATGAATACTGATACGTGGGAAGGATAATCATTTCATAAATATAAGAACTACTCTTGTCCATTTTTAATCTAGAATTAACTTTTCCTTAGTCTAAAATGAAAGATTTATAGGATTCCTGTGAGTGATCATCTTTATTGCTTCTAAATGAACGAATTTGCCATTTTCAAAGGTAAATCAATCTAGAGTCTATTGCTTTTTGGAAATGCCCCCCAAATCCCCTCATGGAGTCAGTATTTCCTCCAGTTTTTCAAAGGGGGGTAAACAAATGACCATGTGCTATAAACTATAAAGACAGTATATGTAAAAAATCTAGTGTTGTAATAAAATAAAATGAACAACCAAAGTTAATCTGTCATGTGTTTAGTGATTATAGAGAGATAGCATGTTTTTGTAGATAGATAATTTATTAAGTCTTTATTATGTAGTAGACTCTGTAAAAAACACAAAAACAATTTGGAATACAAATATAAGCAAAATGAGAGACAGTTCTTATCTCAAGGGACTTATATTCTAATGCAGGACACATAGAGGGGAGTTGGAAAAGGGATTGAGGTAGGACAGAGTAGTATATAGGGACAAGATGGCCAAGTGGAAAAGTCAGGAAAGAACCAGGAATAGAAGTGGGAATAAATCAAGCATAGGTGGTCTAGAGGATCTCCTGAAGTGGGGGTGAGCCCCAAGTCCTCAACAATCAGAGGAGAGGACAGAACACAACTGGCTAATAGGAGTTGAAAACCAAAAAAAGTCTGGAGATGATAAATGATCTCCTGAGTATTGAGAGAGAGAGAGAGAGAGAGAGAGAGAGAGAGAGAGAGAGAGAGAGAGAGAAAGAGAGAGAGAGAGAGAGAGAGTCTAGCCGAGTTCAAGTCTCCACATATATTAAGGTTCTAAAAGAGACAATGATAGATAGGTATATATGTATATATGTATGGTAGATAATAGATATAGATAGATGGTTATAATAAATAGATAATAGATGTTAGATAGATAATTAGACAGATAATGGATGATAGAGAATAGACAGATAATAGATAAATAGATAGATAGCTATCATTGGAGTCAAGAAGATCTTGGTTCAAGTTTCACCTCTGTGTGATCACATATATTGTTTGTGTGATTCTGGGAAAATCAGTTAAGCTCTCAGTGTCCTAGACAAATCTCTGACACTGCCAATTGCAAAGTAGGTACTCGTCTATGTTGATAGAAAACATTTCTCACTGAGAGCTGGGTATAATGATAACATAGATTCAGTTTATTAAATAAAAAGATGATGGTACTTCATTTAGCTTGAATGGTGTTCGGTGAATACTTGAATACTGTTCAATGAGAGTTCATTTAGGGGACTTCCTCTGATCTTTAACCAAATAGCAATTTACTCCTTTAGGAACTATAGCCAAATTTCTTCATCTCTCTAGATCTCCATTTCCTCACTCCAAAAATGAGAGAGTTGGACTAAATGATATTTTAAGGTCCTTTCCAGTTTTAAATCTTATGATCCTAAGAAATCTTTTAGACATTAAAAAATTCTGCTGTAATTATGTAGAACCAGCTAGGGAGATCCCCTATTCATCCTAGTTTGATCTTTGTGAGCAGGCTTTCAGGCATAAGTTCATGTGACATAGGTCTCTGGAGTTTCTGAACTCGTGTTGGCTTCCATATAAGCATGAAAGCAAATTCAACTATTTCTATTGCATGGATCCATTCTCCTGAAGAAGGCGCGAAGGCACACACAACTTCCCATCACTCATTTTGGTGAAATAATCGTTCATTTTAATTAAGATAAGCATTACATCCGTTGGTTAGCAATTTTCTGTGACTATTCTGAGAACATCTTGCCTTGAGAGACTTCCATTAAAATTGACTCCGCGACTAATAATGTGGTCTCTGTCACTTAACTCAAAAGTCCCTCCTGGCTTTGACACAGTGAAGCGTTAAGGAAATGAAATATATATATTTTTAAACACACACAGCAAAGTTTGATTTGTTGAGCGCATTTCTTCGACTGACAAGTTACAAGCCATGTCTGAGAGGCCCACTGGGAACTTTCAAAATTTGAGCAGCAGTTTCTAATCACTGACTATCATTAGCATTTTAGTGAATAGATTTTTTGATAAGAAAAATCTTTGCTCTGTAGGAAAAAAAAAACCTTGACATTTCTGAACGCAAACAGAAATGCACTTTTAATTATTCTTTTAGCTTTCATCAGTACAACTAAAGGTTGCGGAAGGTCTTGATATTTGTGGGGAAGAAGGGGGGTTGAAGAGGGGAACTATTGTAGATGAACTGAAGCCATGTCTATATGTGCCACCAAATCAACAATTTTCCCCCAACTATTTTTCTCTATTGTGCACAACCATACATCATTAGCTCCATAGTATAGAATTTAAAATTGTGATGTAGTGAAAGAACTCATAGTCAGGAGAACTGAATTTTAGATCCAGATATGCTATTAATTAGCTTTCTGATTTTGGGTAGGGTTCATAGACTCACAAAATCTTGGAGTTGGAAGAGACAAAAGAGAACACATTTTGTTCAACCCTATCATTTTACAAATGAGGAAATTGAGATCTAAAAGCCGTGGAGAGACTTGCCCAACATCATACAAGTAGTGAGTAACAGAGCTGAGATTTGGTCTTCTAGAGCTCTTTCCCATACATCAAATTGCCAGTTCACTGTGATCTCATAATCCTACTTCATCTTGGTTTCAATATTTCATTACCTTTTCTTGTTATGTCTGATTCTGCTAGATATGGCTGGATCTACATGGTTGAAATGTAATTAGATTCTAGCTCTGGTCACTATCTCAATTTTCTGTACCTACTTACCCCAAGAGTATACAACTGCATCAAGTGGAACATATTAAGGTGGAAAGCTTCCTTCTGTAATATTCAATGAGGAGTCGCTGTTTCCTATCTCTTGGAATGGTGATATTGACTTACTTACTTCACCTTCCATTTTCCAAGTAAGAGCATGGATACTATAATTTGTCCTTAAGTTTGAAACACAGAGGTCTCTGAAGCCATGTCGATTCATAGAAATGATTAGGCATCTTCAAAATCCCAGACTGCTCTTCCTATTTGTAAAAGCCTCTGAAAATTCTGAATATAAATTCCCATTATGCCAGATACCATAAGTGGTCATATAACCTTTCCTTGAAGACATGCAATGAAAGGGAACTCATTCCAAGATTCTACTTTTTCATAGTTCTTTTTTTTGAAAAAATTTATTTAATTAATTGATTTAGAATATTTTTCCATGGTTACATGATTCATGTTCTTTCCCTCTCCTCCCCCCATATTTTCCATAGTTCTAATCCCCTATAAATCAAGGACAAATTTGCCTTTTTGCAACTAACACTCATTAATCCTAGTTCTGCCATCAGAATTAGCTCTGAGATTCTGGGCAAGTCAACTTAATCTTGGTTTGTCTCATGTTACTCCCTAGAACTCAGCTACTAAATCATAAGTAATGATTTATGTTGGTAAGGAGAGTTACCATACTGAGACCAATGTTGATGACATCATAGAGTCTTCACATATCATAAAGGCATAGAAATTAGAAATGGGAAGGACTTTAGAGATGATATAAGTTTCTTTCTCCTTTAAAAGAAAAAGGAAGTTGATATCCAGAGAAGTGATCTTTCTAAGGTTAGACAACTAGTTAGTGGTATCCTCAGGCCAGAAAAATGGGTCTTCTGACTTCAATTCCAAGCTCTTTTCACTGTTCTAGATCATTTCTGCTAAAAATAAAAAAAAAAGTGACTCTGTAGAATGAAGACCAAACTTCTTTGCCTGAAATTCAAGTTATTCTATAATATGGCTCTAACATATCTTTCCAAGCATATTTCCCACCATTCCCTTTTCCTTTATGATCCTATTTAACTAGACTGCTAAATATTTTCTGGCATTTTCTTATCCTAGCAAGTTGGAGTATGTACAAATCATTCTTAATCTCTCAGTGAGTGCTCCAGGCAATTCTCTAAGACTTTATAATCACATTACAAAGCAGATGACACTCCATGCTGGAATTTCCATATGCTAATGAAATTTTGCTTCCATTAAAAAAAACAAAACACAACTTGTCATGATTCTCCTATAACTATAGAGCCCTAAATGCAAGTACTAGGTAATATCAATCAACATTCCCTACCCTGGGTCAAGGACTATAATATCTGCCATATTGGAACGAACTTGGGGTAGGGTTATGTGGACCAAAGGGATCTCTCTCTCTCTCTCTCTCTCTCTCTCTCTCTCTCTCTCTCTCTCAGCTAAGGGGCACAGAATAGAATGCTGGACCTGGAGTCATGAAGACTCATCTTCATGAGTTCAGATCCTATCTCAGACACTCACTAGCTATGTGACCCTGGGTAAATCACAAACCCTGTTTACCTCAGTTCCTCATTTGTAAAAGAGCTGGAGGAAGATATAGCAAATCATTCTAGTATCTTGTCAAGAAAACCCCAAATGGGGTCAAGGAGAGTTCAATATGACTGAATAAAACTGAACAACTATATATATATATATATATATGTACATATAAATACATATATATAGTCTTCTGATAAAAATAAAAAAAAGTGATCCTATAGAATAAAGACCAAATTTCTTTGCCTGAAATGTGTATCCTGAAATATGGTCTAGTTTAGATATGAAAGGGGGACAGATAGAAGGCAGTTTCCCAGACCCAGTTCAACCTACATTAGTACAAATTTATGATATTTGGTTTAGGCAACATTTCATATAACATCTTCACATGCTCATGAATTGAGTGATTTTTTTAGGAATAAAAATATTGAGATACAAGTTCATTCTCTATAGACCCAATGAAAGCACCCTTAGTACAACTCCATAAGTAGATAAGACAGGAATGATCTAGATTTCATCCTATTTCCTCATGTTTTGGATGTCTTTTGAGAGGCAGCTTTTGTGAAAGACTTTTGAATGTAGTTTGGAGATTTTGAGTAGTTGGAAGTTATTTTTCATGTTTTTATGAATTAGTGTTATTTTCTGGTGATTGTGGATAACATTTTATTTTATACTTTAAAACTCTTCTCAGTTTTTGGTGGTAAGAGCCTGGTCCTGATTTGTTATCATAAAGCCATCCATTTCCACAGCAAATCTGCATGTCCTAGTTCTTGGTTTGTTGCTTCTTTGCCAGTATCTTGCTAGTGTTGCCCAAGGGAGGCCTTTACTTCCACCTTCAAACCTATTCATTAAATATAATAATGAGCACCTGTTATCAGTTTTTACTTTCATTTGGTCATATCCTATTCTGAAAATATTTTTATAGATTTTTGATATGTTTGTCATGTGCTCTAAGAATATCTCTCAATTCTCTTCCTTTTTGGCAAGGAAGTAAATGTTCACCTCTCTTTTACTGACTCAAGTTAATAGGCCCTATGTTTTGCTGGGGTATTCTCCAAGTCTCTTACAGTACCTCTAATAATTCCAGGAATGCCAGTATTGTGTAGAAGTTAATGGCTTTAAATGTTCTCATACTTCCCATTCAGCTTTGTAAAACCATATACATAAAAGACATTATACAGAGAAAATTGGAAGTAATCTCTGAGGGATGGCACTAGTAGTGGTGGAGAGGGAGGAAGGCAAGGCCTCCTAAAGAAAGTGATATTTGGGCTGAGACTTAGGAAAGCTAGGGAACCCAGGAGACAGAGATGGAGGAGAAAGAATATTCCAGCATTTATCATAGTGCCTGGCACATAGTAGGGGTTTAATAAGTTTATATTGTATTGTGTTGTGTTTTTATTCTGTTGTGTTGTATTGTATTGTATTGTATTGTAGGAATGGGAGATCATCAGTGAAAAGGCTCTGGGTAGGGAGAAAAAACATGGAGGCCAATAAGTTGAGTGTCAGTTATGGCTGACTTATTCAGGATATTTTGGCTTGTGGAGGTACCAGAATATAAAGGAGCACCCCTTGCTCTCCTGCCTCTGTATCAGTTTAGACTAGGGTTGGCCTGCCACTTTGTGCTTTCCTGAACATGTCTTACTCTAAATTCCTAGGAACAATTTCATCAAATTGCTTTGGATGCCAACCCAATCAATAGTATTGCCCAAGCTTCATTATCCAGCATTTCAGGAGTCCTGCCAGGCCTTCATAGCTACCATAGCAGTCTTAGGGCTTACAAAGCTCCACTGCACATTACCCTGGCTAGCAGTGCTGTTTTTCCATTACACTCTGCCCTACAATATGTATAATGGATTGGGCATTGAGAGGGTTATTATTAATATTATTGTTATTAATTATTTTTACTGTCATCTGATGAAATAGTTATTATAGAGACGGATGCTTCCAATGTTGCTCTTATAACCAGCCCATTGCCCTTCATTCCCAGGCCCAAGCAAGTTAGGCAATGGAAGAGGAAAAAAACCAAAAAAATCAACAAAAGCCCTGCTATAGTACTTTGAAGAAGCTGCCTCAAAGAGTGCGTCAGACCTGAATTTGAAGCATGTTAGCACTGTCTCTGACATGAATTAAATATATGCTTGTTACTGATGGTAATTTTGATGTTGGAGGAACCATCTCGAGAGGGCATATGGCACCTCAATCATTGCCCACACTGACCATAATAACCGAGAGATCTGCTCAGGAGCTCACTCACTACCAGATCAATTGAACTTTATTTTTCAATAGTTTCAAATTAATCATCACCTTCACTCCTGGACATTGCAATCTGTGGGTTGTTGTTCTGTCTTAAAAACCCGACAATGGATGGATGGTCCCTAAGGACCCTTCTATAGACTGTAAACTTAACAGACACTGCATCCCAGCCAGAACCATCAGACCTAATCTATCAGTTGTAGACCCAGAACCTAGACACTTGGGTCCATTTGCTTGCCCTTTAAGCAGACAGAATCCTTGCCTCAGAAAGAGGGTTCATCTTAGATGGGCTTTTATTGACCAGCTTTCATATAAAAAATATATATGTATGTATGTATGTATATGTGTGTATGTATACACACACATTTATTCCTTCTGGCAGGATCTGGTTAGTGGTTCTCTGTTCCTGCAAGATACCCTGGCAGTAGACCCCATAGACTTCCTCTTTACCTTCCAGATGGTTGCCTGTGACTTCTGTTCATGACTGCTGTATTCTTTCAGTCATTATGTTCCATCATGTGAAATATGTGCCTAGGTTAAGGATCCAGTGGGTTGACCAGCAGGTCTATTCAAATCTTTGTCAATCTTTTCACCCTCTGCCTTCAGAGACCACTTGTTTCTCTTTAATGATTTATGAATGCCTTGTGGTTTATGGTGATAATTCAAAGGGTTCATGCTAAAATTCTTTAATGGCACCTTAAGCAATGAGTAATTACTCAATCATGTTATGACAACATGTATCCTATATAAAAATAGTTTTCAAAAGGATAGAAAAATAAAAATGTAAATTTTATGTTTTAAAATGGAAGTTTTTTTGGGAAAAGTTATCATTCTAGTTATGATCAGTACATGATAAATAAATGTAAAAGAGTATTATAAGTAATGTATTAAGTTGCCCTGCAGGGTCACAACATATTTTTTGGTTGCCATCGAAAGGAATTCACAGAATAAAAATCTTTGTGAACCCCTGCTTAAAACTACCTCACTGAATTGTTCCTTTGCCAGATCTCTCTCTCTCTCTCTCTCTCTCTCTCTCTCTCTCTCTCTCTATATATA
>NC_058130.1:254054820-254069568 GCF_016433145.1 Gracilinanus agilis | reverse complement strand
TGTGTGTGTGTGTGTGTGTATACATACACACACACACACACACACACACACCTTATTTTCTGCCTTAGAATCAATAATATGTATTGGTTCCAAGGCAGAAGAGTGGTAATGGCTAGGCAGTGGGGTTAAGTGATTTGCCCAGGGTCACATAGGTAGGAAAGGTCTGAGGCCATATTTGAATCTAGGATCTCCTGTATCTAGCCTGGTTCTCAATTCAATGAACTACCCAGCTGCCCCTTCAAATGAGATATTTGTAAAGCCCTTAGCACAGGGTCTGCACATAGAAGGTATGCAATAAATGCTTGTTTCTTTCCACTTTGTCTTCCCTAGAATCTAGTTCTGCTTTGATTAAGATATTACACTTTCTTCATGTTAAGATTTCTCATCAGAGACTAAGTTGCCCATTCATCTATTTCTGAAAGAAATTTTCAGACCCCATAGTCTTCTCTCCTCCATCAGCTCTAATGAAGCACCTCAGTTTAGCTCATATTTCTAGACCATTCTTTTCACAACTCTTCAAATATCAACTCAGTTTTCAGAGACTTGAACTTTGCTATCTTCCTGGTAGCTATCCTCCTCATGACCACTGTTTTTCTATCTTTCCTTCAGTTCAATCCACAATATGTGCTTCATTCAGTTGGTGTGACACTGAATATCCTCCAATGGAGTTATCTGAGAGCTTCTCTTTATACTCTCAACATTAAAGACAGTGCTTGGTACTTAGTAAATGTTTTTCATCCATTATCATCTCCAGTCCAATGGTTCTACAAAGATCATAAACCAAACCCTGGAGTTTTGCTACCAAGGCTATACCATCTACTATTAGAATGACAATGCTATTCAACTCCACTTTCTCTGCAATTTCTTTATTTAGCCCCTGCTGTTGTTATTGTTTAGTAGTTTAAGTCGTGACTGACTTTTCCTGGCCCCATTTGGGGTTTTCTTGGCAAAGATCCTAGAGTGTTTTGCTGCTTCCTTCTCCAGCTCATTTTACAGAAGAGGAAACTGAGGCTAAATGAGTTAAGTGACTTGCCCAGGGTCACAAAGCTAGTAAATGTCTGGGGCTGGATTTGGACTCATGAAGATGAATCTTCTTGACCCAGGCCCAGTACTTTATCCACTGCACCACCCTGACCCTGCTTATATCACAGCTCCCATCCTGTCTGTGACCTTCTTTACTGCTGAAATATTAAGGACAGTCCTGTCTATTAGGGAAGGGTGACAAGAGATAGCTAACCTAAAGAAGAATCTTTCCTGTTAACAGCTCCAGCAACAGGACCTATCTAATCAAGGGATACCATATCCCACATGCAAACTCTCAGCACTTAGTCCTGCCAAATCCTGAGGCATCCCATTTCCAATATGCCTGCTACCTGAACTGAAAAGGAATCTAAACCTTTGTCCTTTTGTTCCTTCAGGGGGTCTCCACCTGTGTGAGCAGTGCTCCCTTGTTGATGAACTCAATAAACTTTTTTGCTAGTTACTAAATTTATGTTTTTGGCTTGGCTTGGTTTGGTTTTGGTTCTGGTTCTGGTTGTGATTTGTTCCAATACCAATTTTCCCCACACTACAGCTCACTGAAAATTTTGTTACAACAACTTGGTCTACTCATTCATGTAGAGCGCATACTCTCTTAGATGCAAACAATGGTTTCTACTTGTGTACTTGATCTGTGAACTCTAGTCAATATAATTACTGACTAGCTGGGAGAGCTGGATGGCAACTGGAAGGCACGCATCCTGAGTGCAGCCCAAATGGTGGCACATGTGGGACCAGTTACTACTGCTGTCTTGGGGAGTCTTTTGGAACAAGACACAAGGTCTGACTAGCCATCAACTTCTGGACCATTATTCCTACCTAGAAAATGGTGCAAAACAACGAAGGTCCATTCTTCATCAATCTAGTGTTAAGTCCTTTTGCCTGCCACTTGAACTTATCTCTCTTACTCCATGGCCACTCCATGTTTTACTGCTCTTTACTAGGATAGGCTCAATTCAACACTGAACTAAATCCTGTGAGGTCCCTGTCCATTACCACTGATGGAAGATGGCATGAAGATTATGTTGAATAGAATACCCTTTACATTCATAACACTGATCATACATGGGTAGGAAGAATACATTGTAAGGAATTTCCTGAATGCTCATGAGCACTGGGGCCATTTCTAGTACCTTATGGACTGACTATTGACCTGAGAACACACAAGTGACATCAAGAATCATAACATAATGTGTATGTTCCAAGAAGGCATTCTTGGGGGAAAGATGGAATAAAGGCCTGACTCAACTAATGTGGCCAAGTCAGTAGGAGGAAACAAGGCTTATCTGGAACTTTGGATGGGCATTGATGATTTCAGAAGAAAATGGCACATGCTCCTGGCAAGTTGTTGGCCAAAGTCTTAGCTTTCTTGCATTCTGAATTTCAGATCCTTAATCTTCAGCAGGTTTCCTTGAATTCCGATCCACCCACTCATCAGTTCTTTGAAGTTTCTCTGGTAAGTGGCCAGTCTGGCCTTTAGTTTATATCTTTCCTCCTTCCCTTCTTCAGTCTTGATTCCCCAAGGCTCTGGCAAGCATTACCTTTTCCTACCCTGACCTGGGGATTTCTCTAATTACTGGCATGATCTACTAATTGAGTAACCCTGTCAAAAAAGGAAATAAGGTTGCTCAGGCATGACCTGTTTAGTTTTATAGTTGTCTTTATAAAGGTCAGTTTTATGGCTAGATGAGTTAATTCCTAAGTATTAAGGCATTTGTTGTTGTCGTAATGGGATTTCCTTTTAATTACATGATCTTTTAAACAAATAGAAAAATAGCAAACAAAAATCCCATCATGTCCTTAACTTTGAATAACAAGACCAAGTAAACTATTCCTATTGCTAGCATAGTGCCTGTTACATAGTAAGTGCTTGATATATATTTATTGAATATGTATTGTGCATCTGCTTATATGAGTTCATGTTCTTTCCCCTAAAAGAATGTAAGCTCCTTGAGGGCAGAGACTATTTCATTTTTACCTTTGTATCATCAGTGTGTGGCACATAGTAGGTGCTTAATAAATCCCAGTGATCAATAACAGTTGCAATAATTGTCGTAACAGAAAGAAAGAAAATATTTAACATATTTAGAGTCCAACTCTAAGTCCAACTTGGAAGAGGTGCTGGAGTGGTTTGCCATTTTCTTCTCCTGCTCATTCTACAGATGAAGAACTGAGGCCAAACAGGGTTAAGTGAACTTTCCAGAGAAATATAGGTAGTAAGTGTCTGAGGCTGGAATTGAACTCATGAAGGTGAGTCTTCCTAATTTCAAGCCCAGTGCTCTACCCATTGTGTCACTTAGCAGATTCTCTGACAATTCCTATCAACCTGCTAGTCCCCCTTAATTGTATTGCCTTCCATCTATTGATCCCTTCCAATTAATCCTTCATATAGCTTGTTTGTGGGTAATTGTTTTCATGCTTCTCACCCATTCGATTATGAGCTCCTTAAGAGTAGGAACTCTAAGCCCTACTCAGAAACATATCTAGTTTATAAAGCAAGGTACAGCAAAAACACCCCTGTGACCACTCTCCCTAACCAGGTACTTACATTCACAAATTTGGATCCGTAGAGAATGGACTATATATTACTCTCTGGGAGATTCTGGAGGCAACTTTGAGGGACTCTGATTTTTGTATTGTTGCTAATAAGTCCCTACTAGTATATTCTCAGAGACATCAACAATCAACTTCTTGTCCTTGGTAGCTTTTAGAAAAGAGATTTACTGGCTAATATGGAAATATTTTTCATGATAAGTACAAGCTGTATCAAATTGCTAGTTTTCTCAAGGAGGGGGAAAGGAAGAAAGGGAGGAAGAGAATATGAAACTCAGAATTTTAAAAAAGAATGCTAAACATTTTGTTACATGTAATTGAGAAAAAATAAAAAAAATAATTAAGTGTAAAAAATGAGTAGCAACTATATTTCCCCTTTCTTTGTATCCCCAGTATTTAGCATAGTACCTGACAAATAGTAGACACTTAATAATTGCATATTTAAAAAATATACTCTTATCTTCTGTCTTAGAATCGATACAATTGATTCCAAGGCAGAAGAGCTATAAGGGCTAGGCAATTGGGGTTAAGTGACTTTGCCCAGGGTCACATAGCTAGAAGATGTCTGAAGTCATATTTGAACCCAAGACCTCTTGTCTCCAAGCCTGGCTTTTTTCTATCCACTGAGCTACCCAGCTGCCCCAATAAATGTCTATTGACTGATTGAAATATCTCTTGTGTTAGGCCTAACTTTGATAAGTTCAGAGAAGCTCATCACTAGGTTGGCTGCAAAGTGATGACTTTTTCAGCTTCAGTAATTCTCAGAGACTACCCACTAAGTTATAAAAGCCGGTATACTAGTATCGGTGTACCTAGTCTAGCAAAATCATCAGAGATCCTTTGTCATGAGCTGATCCAACCATTCTGGAGGGCAATTTGGAACTATGCCCGAAGGGCTATAAAACCAGCATACCATTTGATCCTGTAATACCTCTACTGGATCTGTATCCCAAAGAAATCATAAAAAAGGAGGAAAGGACTTACTTGTACAAAATATTTATAGCAATTCTTTTTATGGAGGCAAAGAATTGGAAATTGAGGGAGGTCTATCAATTGGGGAATGACTGAACAAATTGTGGTACATGTTGGAGATGGAATACTATTGCACTATAAGAAGTGATAAGCAAGGTAATTTCAGAAAAAGCCAGAAAGATCTTCAGGAATTGATGCAAAGCAAAATAAGCAAAACCAGGACAATATTGTACACAATAATAGCAATATTGTACAAAGATCAACTGTAACAATTTGGCTACTCTCAGCAATGCAATGATCAGGGACAATTGAGAAGGACTTCTTATGGGGAATGTTATCAACCTCCTGAGATGAGAATTTTCTTTTCTGAGTCTTCAGTAACTTTGTCTGTAGCACTTTTGGGGGCATTTGCCTATAAGAGGCTACATTTCCACAGAGATATTCACCAGACAGCTGGCTGAGGACAGTGGACTGAAAATATTGCTATTCCAAAGACTCTTGGGTTCAGAATTCTGAGCTCTTTCCATCAGAAGCTGAGGAGAGATGGTCATTAAGGTGGAAGGCGTGGTTTGTCTTGCCCAGAACATAATGCCATCTATCTCTCTTTAGGATGCCTTTGGCTACTCATCTAGTCTGGCTTGTCTGTCCTGTGTTTAGCCATTGATTGATAGTTCGTGATCTTGAAGGTTACGCTAAGGAGTTTTGGTAAGTTTTAAAACAAATTTTAAATGATTTGAGTTCAGACTTAAAGATAGATGTGATGGTCATTTAACTAGATTTAGAAATTAAATGAAGAATTTTCAAGTCCTACTAACTTATAAAGACTATCAATATAATTATATGAGTCAAAGAATTGCCTGTATCTTTGGTGTTATGGACCCAGAAAGCAATGGAAGTAAGTAAAGAGTATCCTGGAGAAGCTGGAGCAAGAGGCACTCACACAACTTATAAAGGTAGAAGGCAGCTTACATATTTGATCTTTGAGGAAGGAGGACTAGGCTGTCTAAATAGAGAAAGGTTTTATACTGAGATGATTTGATTGTTGGGAGAAAATCATCTTATAAGTCTTGAAATGCTAGATAAATGGGAGCTGTCATCATCACAACCATTATTGCTGTTGCAGTAGCTAAACAGCAAGTTTCAAATTTATCTGACCAGGTCAAAGACTGATGGGAAGGGAATAATTCATTGAACAGAAAAGACATTTGAAAATGGAAATGGGAAACCTATTAAAAGAACAAAGAAGATAGTAAAGAAGGTGATGAGGCAGCTAAGTGGCATGGCAGATAAAGAGCACTGTGTCTGGTGTCAGGAAGGCATGAGTTCAAATATGATCTTAGATACTAGCTGTGTGACCCTGGGAAAGCCCCTCAATTTCCTCTTAAGGAATAAACTTGAGAAGGAAATCACAAACTGCTTCAGCATCTTTGCCAAGAAAACCCCGAAAGGGGTCATGAAGACTTGGACAAGATGGTAAAGGATAAAGGTTAATGTCCTAAATACGGACACCAGGAAAGAGACAGGGAAAGAAGCATATCTGAATTGTTAAAATAGAAACAGATGGAGAATGAGAACCAAACTATATGCTCTCTGAGGACAAGAAATGTCTCTCATTAAAATTTTCTATTATCTCTAGAACTTGGCATAATGATTTTGCAGACAACAGGGGTTTGATGAACGTTTTCAAATGAATTGAATAAGGACATTAAAAATGTTTCTAAGGCTTCCCTCTTGTTCCTCTGGGACATTGAAGATTTCTGTTTCTGGAGTATGTGGGTCCCCTTCAGCCTAGACCATCTAATATTTCTGAGACTGGGGATCTGTGGTGAATGTATTTCATCTTCAACTCAGGACCTCTATCACCAATCCTAGGTTAAGGGATCTTTAGTCACATAAATAGAACAAATTATTTTACTTATTATGAGAAAGACATCCTAGTCCAGTGGATGATTTAATAGAATGAAAACCCAGAATATGAGAGTGTGCTTTCCCTTACATTCACCTTACCTCAGCTTCTCCTCATCTGTAGGCTGGGATGACAAAAAACTTGCCTCCAAGAATTGTTGAAAGAAATTTATATGATTATAAAACACTTTGCAAAATGTAAAATCCTATCTAAGTGGCAATTTCCCTCAGAACTTTGCCAAATGCAATAAATCGTAGTTCTAAAAGCAGTTTCTAGCTTTATTTTCCCAGGGCAGCCCATTCAGTATTGGAACACTGATAGACTTATTTGCATGTTTGGGATTTTATTTCCTATTATCTGTGTGATGCTGCCACTAAAGAAGTTTCAGAGAAGTTTCCAATTAGTTTCCACAAAAAATCTTGCAAAATAAAATAATTATGAAATCCCATTTTAGAAGGCCTATTTTAGAAAGGTCAAGACTGGACTCAAGTCTTTCTGCCTTTGGACCCAGATGGTTATAAAATCTAAGTCTATTAAAGAAGGCTCTTCTTTTTCTCTAACCTTCTGATTCTTTTAAAGGGTTTGGGTTAGAAATTCAACTGAGTGTTTGAGAGCCCAAATGTAAATTCAGGCAGGACATAAGCAGGATAAAATTAACTATGAAGAAAAAAGAAACTCATACTTTCTCCAGTTAACATGGAAACTGGAATGGCAAGTTTGACTTCAATCACATAATACACTGTAGTTTATACAGACACTAAGGGCAGCTAGGTGGCATAGTAGATAGAGTGCTGGACATGGAGTAAGGAAGACTCCTCTTCATGAGTTCAAATCTGGCCTTAGACATTTATTAGTTGTGTGATCAAGCCACTTAAACTTGCTTGCCTCAGTTTCCTCATCTGTAAAAGAAACTGGAGAAGGAAATGGCAAACCACTCCAACATCTTTGCCAAGGAAACCCCAAATGGGGCCACAAAAAGTTGAAGACAATTGAAAAATTCAACAATATTGACTATCTTTAGCAAGTATATGGATTTTTACAGACCCAGATTGATAGAATCTAGGTTAAAAATGAGCTAGCCATAAACATGTAAACCACAAGATGTCTGTTTGAAAAAGTATTTAAAGAAATTTAGTCAAACCACTTGATGGGCACCACATAGACAAATAAAACCACCTATAGACTGAATTTCTCCCCTTATCAACCAGATAGAGACCTGGCCAAAGAGCAAGCTTTTGGGGTAATGAGTCTCAAGTTCAAGTTTTGCCTCTGAAATATATTGGCTATAGGATCCTGGGCAAATTACTTAATCTCTCAGTTCCTCTGACAATTCTCTAAGACAATGCAATGCAGAGGAGGTGGCAATCAGTGTTAGTGGAGGAAGTTTCTTTAATGGGAGTTCCTTCCAGCAATGAAATCCCAGCTTCCATTTAGGTTAGCATCATGTAGTTTTAAATGTGAAATAGAAATAGAAATAAAATTTCACACGGGCAGAGGCTGTTTCTTTTTTTATCCCTATATCTCCTCAACACCCAGGACAATTCCTGATGAAGAATAGTTGCATATTAAATGCTTGTGAATTGTTTCAGATAGTTTATCCATGTCCTAATAATAGGAATAGGGAATGGTCCTGTGATTTCATTGGGATAAGAAATTGAAACCGGAGGAAATTGCCCTCCCTTCAAATTTCTGCATGTAAAGCAAGTCCACACTTCTTTGGCAGTTAATAGTCTTAGAACACAGAGTTTAAGTGACTTGCTCAAGCTCACATAAGTTCACATGAGCCAAAGGCAAAATTTGAACCCAGGTCTTGATGGTTTCAGGATTGGCTTTCCATCCATTATCCCAAAGGTATCTAACTAAAATAGAAATTTTTGGTGTTACTAAAAAATAGATAAGGATCCCTGCAGGCCACATATTGACTTAGAAAACTATACCTTAATATTTTCTAGGTTCTTTCTATTCTTATTAAATATTTCCCAAGTAATCTGGCTGAGGACACTCTTGCTAAATATTGGGACAGCAATTTATTATTTGATATCTTGGCAACTACCATGGAGGTGGCTGAAGTAGGCACTGCGGAGCACTTAAGAACTTGGTCAGACATCACAGTTACCAAGATCATTTACAACATCCTGGGTATGACCCAGTTGTCTTGACTTTTGTCCTGCTGCTGGACTTTGATTATTCTGGAAGAGAGAGTACAGCTGATGACTTTGTGGTATCTCTTGGTGATGAAATACTATTGTGCTAAAAGGAATAATAAACTGGAGGAATTCCATGTGAACTGGAATGACCTCCAGGAATTGATGCAGAGTGAAAGGAGCAGAACCAGGAAAACCTTATACACAGAGACTGATACACTGTGGTACAAGTGAATGTAATGGACTTCTCTACTAGCAGCAGTGCAATGATCCAGGACAATTCTGAGGGACTTATAAGAAAGAACACTATTCACATGCAGAGAAAAAACACAAAAGAAAAACAACTGCTTGATCACATGGTTTGATGGGGATATGACTGGGGAGGTAGACTTTAAATGAACTCTCTATTGCAAATATTGATAATATGGAAATAGGTTTTGAACAATGATACATGTAAAACCCAGGGGAATTGGCTATGGGATGTGGGAGGGAAAGAACATGAATCATGGAACCATGGAAAATATTCTAAATTAATTAAATAAAAATTATTTTCCTTGACAATGTTATAGTCATCAAATACATTTTCCCCCAGGTTTTCCTTACCTTTCCCTGCATTGGTTCATGCAAATCTTTGTAGGTTTCTGTGACTCCTCTTCCAGGGTGCAATGATGTCCCATTACCAACCATTCCTATTTCTAACCATTCCTTTCCTGATGGACACTCAGTTTCCAGTTCCTTATTACAACAGAAAGTGCTGCTATAAAATTATTTTTTTTTTAAATTTTAAACCCTTAACTTCTGTGTATTGACTTTTGGTGGAAGATTGGCAAGGGTAGGCAATGGGGGTCAAGTGACTTGCCCAGGGTCACACAGCTGGGAAGTGTTTGAGGCCGGATTTGAACCTAGGACCTCCTGTCTCTAGGCCTGGCTCTCAATCCACTGAGCTACCCAGCTGCCCCTGCTATAAAATTTTTGGTAAATGTGTGTCCTTTCACTCTTTCTTTGATCTCTTTGGAGTCTATTCTTTGTCATGGCATTACTAGAATACACAGATTAATGACTTTTTTTGAAACTTAAGTTGCCTGACACCAAGATCATTCTACTCGACCATGCCATATAAATAAAAATCTAGCAGTTCATGACTGTGTAGGTTGAAATCTTCCTCCTAAGAATGTATTCAAAATATTGTAATTATTAGAAACTGAAAGCCATTGTTTATTACATGCATCCACTATGAAGGGGGGTGTTGAATTTTGGGAGGAAGATATTAGGAATTTATGTGATCTTGCAAAACTCTAAGATAATAATGTCACCTTGTTTTAAGAAGAATTCATGTAGCTTGATGGAGGGTAGACACAAGGTCAGAGAATTGGTAGAGACTTGAGAGAGATCCTGGAAACCAACACTGACCTTCAATGAATGAACTATTCTGTACCATATGCTTGACTTCCCTTATCTGGAAAATGAATTTTAATAATATTTTTTGCTTTTTAGAACAGGGTTTAATGTGAAAGGACCTCAAGTTAGGATTCAGGAGTTCTGGGCTCTGTCATTCCTGAACTATATGACCTTGGACAAGTCATTTCACCTCTTTAGGCTTTAGCTTCCTATCTATTAAATCAGAAGGCTAGGAGAGATGATCTCCAGAGTCCCTTCCAGCTCAGAAATTCTATGATCTATGATCTAATTGTCTGTGAAAAGCTTTGAGCTCATTAAAGGCTGGTGCTTTGCAGAAACCAGTGGCTGATGCCATCTCAGAACACGGGACCTAGGTTTTGAAGCCTGATGATGATGTTCCATTTAAAAGGGTGATTTTTATTTCTGGGAATTGTGTGTGTGTGTGTGTGTGTGTGTGTGTGTGTGTGTGTGTGTGTGTGTGCTTGTGTGTGGCCACACTGTTGCCTTCAGACATGTTACTTATGACAGAGAGAACCTGACAACATGATGTGTAGGCTGGCCCTCAGTTCAGATGCAGCTCTGGGGTCAGAATTAGCTCAGGGATGAGTGGCCAACCAGGAAATCTGAGTTGAAAGATGAAATGATGGGATTCTTGTCCCTCTGGGCAGTCAGTTTGGTCTCGGGTGGCTTTCAGAAGCTTTTCCCAGCACCTTCTGCTGGCTAATGCACACAGGAAGGGAGATAAAGGTTGTTTCTAGGAGCTGAAACAGAACTGGGATGTGGGTGGCTCTCTATGGGGCCACGGATTCAATCAGACAACTGGATTGGCTGGAAATTTTCACTAAATAATGGAGCATTTTAAAAATTGAATTGGCCTATCAAAATATTTTTTTCCAAAATTGAAATATTCCCTTACTTAGGACATGAAGAGCAAAGCTTAGATCAATGTAATGTTTAAAGGTTTGAAAAGCAAATATATACATGAAAAATTTTGATTTTTCAATTGTGTCTGACTCTTCATGACCCCACTTGGAGTTTTTTCGGTAGAGATACTGGAATGGTTTGCCATTTCCTTCTCTGGCTCTTTTTACAGGTATTTAAACTAAGGCAGACAGGGTTAAGTGACTTGCCTAGGGTCACGTAACTAGCTAGTGTCTAAGTTAAAATTGAGTTAAATTTGAACTCAGGAAGATGACCTGATTCTAGGTCTGACACTCTATCCACTGTACCACCTAACTACCCTACATACCTATATACATGATATATGTGTGTGTATTTATGTACATAATAGCTAGCCCCCTCTGTGTGTACTTATATGTATATACACACAAACACATTTATACAGATACATATATATATCATAGCTAACAGTGCTCTAAAATTTAAAAAGCACTTTTCAAATATGATTTTATTTTATCTTTACAACAATCTAGGGAGGTAGGTGCTCTTATTATCCTCACTTTACAGAAAAGGAAACTGAGGCTTAAAGAGGTATAGCGAATGTCCACAGTTATACAACTAGTGATGCTGTTTTTTGTTTTTTTTTTTAAACCCTTACCTTCCATCTTGGAGTCAATACTGTATATTGGTTCCAAGGCAGAAGAGTGGTTACGGGTAGGCAATGGGGGTTAAGTGACTTGCCCAGGGTCACAGAGTTAGGAAGTGTCTGTGGCCAGATTTGAACCCAGGACCTCCTATTCTCTGGGCCTGACTCTCAATCCACTGAGCTACCCAGTTGCCCTTAACTAGTGACTCTGTTCTCACTCTTCATATAAGCAAAACACCGTATAACAATTTAAACCCAATGCTTTCTGTAAAAATGTGTTCTTAAATGTTTATGTGAAAAAGAAAAGATCAGGCACTTTTAATATAATACAAGGCAAATTCAGGAAGCATTTATTAAATACCTATTATGGATTAATTGTTGAGTCTAGAAAAATAGAAATGGGATAGTCTTTGATGTCAAGGAAACTAGCAATTGTTGGGAATTTACAAGACACTGAATACAGCTAAATCTATCAACTTCTCTCATGGCTTCCCATCACTCTTAGCACTGTGCTAGGCACAGAGTGAACACTCAATAAATATGGACTGAATAGAAATTGATCAACCCCAATTAACTGCCATGATCAGGGGAGATAGAGCTGTTGATCTGTGAGAGCAGGAAACTATAACACTCTTGCCAATAGCCCCAATAAGGATTTTAGCTTCTCTCACAATCTGAAGCGATCTAACAGCAGCAGCAGATGATAAAGGCAGAGAGAACCCAGGCTTCTGGACTGGTGTTTCCTAAGCTGATCCTAGTGTTGTGATTGTAGTGCTGAATATGACAATAAAGAGAGCAAGAACCAAAAAGCAATACTTTCTGATGGCATATCGGCATGACTTTGGGGGAGGGAGTTCTGGTGACTTTTCTTGCATGTCTGGGTTCTCCTGTATATTGTGGATATTCCTGGGAAAGTAAAATGCCTTGGACCCTACTATTAAGATGCTTAAAATCTTGGTACAGAGTCTACCAAAAGGTAAGCTGGGAGCCTCAGAGTGATTCTGTATCCTAATTGTGCCCTGCTGGACCCTCTCCAGCTTATCAATGTTCCCCCTTAACATATACTACCTAGCACTGAGCATAATAATTCAGATGATCTCTGATTAGGGCAGAGTACAATGATGTTATCATTTCCCTGTTCCTGGAGAAATAGCAAAAAACAACTTGGGAAGAACTATTCTTCACTTTCTACCAATCAGTGTGATTTCTGGTCTCTAGGATTTAGTTGCTGTTACAAGAAGATTCTGTTTGTTGCATTATGGTGGGGCTTAGATATATTGTACCAACTACATAATGTAAAATGTCATTGTATAGGGCTGTGTTGGAGAACCTATGGCATGTGTGCCAGAGCATGCCAGAGAGGGATGCTCCCTTCCCCCTCTCCACTACATCTGAGGACATTTCTCATACGATCCAGCCCTCTGCCCAGCAGCCCAATGGGAGCACTTCCTCTTTCCCCTGTCTGGAGTAAGGCAGGGGCTCACATGCAGCATGAGGGTGTAGTTTGGGCACTTGGTCTCTACGGTATCTAAAAGGTTTGCCATCACTGGTATAGGGGTTTAATAAGGGACATGCCTATCCAGGATTTACTTTAGCAAGACCCTTCTCCTCCCAAACCTCCCAAACCAAAACCATCACTTCCTCTCAAAATGTATCATTTCTTCTTTTAAATTGGCTTCAGAGTGTCCCTGATATTATGAAGCTTCCCTCTCCTCCTTCCTCAGTGTCTTGATTCCAGGTCAGTCAGAGCAGCTGCAAAACAGTGAAGACTAGCACATATTGCACTAAAGGCAAACTTCACAAATTGCCATTGAGATGATAATTAGAGGAAGAGGGGATATAGATCTTAGGATATTATCTTTATAGTCCTCATAAGTGAAGACCTCAAGATAAAACCAAGCTATATCAGAGAGCATAGCAGGAAGTTAAGTTGGAGTAGGCAAAAAACACATGCCATTTGGTTGTTTCCTACTTTAATTATTCTTGCTTTTTCAATGCTATTCTTTGTGAATTTTTAAAGAGATTGAAGCATGGTCAGTATTCTCTAAATATCAGTATCAAGAGATAAAGCTAGATGGCATAGTGAACAGAGTGCCAGACCTGAAGATAGGAAGACTCCTCTTCATGAGTTCAAATCCAGCCTTAGACATTTATTAGCTGTGTGACCCTGGCAAGTCACTTAACCCTCTTTGCCTCAGTTTCTTTATCTATAAAATGAAATGGAGAAGGAAATAGCAAATCACTCTAGCATCTTTGTCAAGAAAACCCCAGATGGTGTCACAAAGAGCTGGAAAGGGTCGAAAAACAACTGTACAAGGGATAAAGAACTGGTCACCCTTGTATGGTTACAAATCTGATGAAGGATGCTCTCTCCAAGAAATCTTCATCTACTTAGTAGAGAGAGGCTGATTGAAAGAATACAAATTTGACCACCATTTGGGTTATAACCGAGAAAAAGGAGAAAGATATTTTAGGAAAAAGTGGTCCTGGGCCATTTTGAAGGAAACACTTCCTTACTCAGAAAAAGAGAGAGAAGTATAGACACAGAGAAATTCTGTGCTAGGTATTATGAACCACAATCTCTCTGTATGAGGAAGGGCACTTCTTTACATTACTATGTGAATCCAGAGCCTCTGAAGTAAAAAAAAAAGAGATGAATTCATTTTCAAGGAAGAGAATTTTGAAATATGTCTCCCTTTCACCCTCTTTTGTTTTTTCTAGTGGAAGGCCACATTGTACTGTCTTTGCACAGCTACTCATAGCAACATCTGACAGGAGGTTCCTAGAAACTAAAGGAGACTATTCAGAAAGAAGAGAGAAAAAGGAAAAGAAAGAGATTGAGATCAGAGAGAGAGAGAAGGGGAAAAAGGAGAGAGAGAGAGAGAGAGAGAGAGAGAGAGAGAGAGAGAGAGAGAGAGAGAGAGAGAGAGAGAGATGCTAGCTCCATTCCCCCACTTGAAGCTGATAATTAATAAATGAAATGCCCTGGGACTCCAGTAAAGCTTCCTCAGACGACATATCTGTCGTGAGCTCGGCAAAGCGTTAAATGGCCATTTTCTGACAGAATAACTTCACTGCCTTGGAGCTTCCTTGACTTTGTGGAGAATATATTTCTCTCTCTCTCTCTCTCTCTCTCTCTCTCTCTCTCTCTCTCTCTCTCTCTCTCTCTCTCTCTCCTTTCTTCACTGATT
>NC_058130.1:254021881-254054509 GCF_016433145.1 Gracilinanus agilis | reverse complement strand
TATATATATATAAATAAATACATATATATGTATATATATATATATAAATAAATACATATATATGTATATATACATACACACATATCATCTCATATTTGGGAAGTATGTGCTATTTTAATTTCTATTTTGCTGTCATTTATTGTTGTTTGGTCATTTCAATCATGGGCAATTCTTCGTGATTCCTTTTTTGGATTTTCCTAGCAGAGGTACTTGATTGGTTTGCCATTTCCGCCTCCAGTTCTTTTTACAGATGAGGAAACTGAGGGGAAAAAAGGATAAAGCAACTTACCCAGGGTCACACAACTAGTCTGAGGCCATACATATTTAAATTCAGGTGTTCTTGATTCCAAAGAGAGGGGGACAAGGTCAGAGAGAGAGAGAGAGAGAGAGAGAGAAAGAGAGAGAGAGAGACAGAGACAGAGACAAAGACAGAGAGACAGAGACAGAGAGACTGAGACAGAAATTATAAAGGAGAAAAAGATGAAGAGAGCAGGTGAGAAAGAAAATGAGAAAATGAAAGTGAAAGAGAGAATCAGTTGGAGAAGGAGGGAGGAAGGGAAGGAGGGAGAGAAAAAGAGAGAGAGAGAGAGAGAGAGAGAGAGAGAGAGAGAGAGAGAGAGAGAGAGAGTCCTCTACTTACTGTACCTCTAAATTGTCTCAAGTTATAGGTGAGAACATTGAGGTGAATAAAAATGAAATAATTTATTCAGGGTCATATAGCTAGTCATGACAGAGTTGGGACCAAAGCTTGAGTCTTAGGGCCCCAAGGTTAATATGCTTCTCACTATACTGCGTGGCTTTCTTCTTCTTTGCTATTACACAACTTCCTGTTATATCTAAAGAACACAAAAAGCTTCACTAGGCAATGGGTCAGACTGAAGCCCAAGTGCTGCACAGATAGACTTTGGGACCATTTATACAGTGTCAAAATCCCCCGAGAAGAAATGAACATAAGGCAATAAGGAGTGCCCCACTGGGATAGTTCCCTGATCCTGCCCATCTAATTTGTTTTCTCTGCACCAAGGGATGTAATACAGAAAAAAAGGCATGACTATTCCTCATAGGCTGAGGATACAATATCATGTCCTAATGTCCACTTGCAACTAACTCATCATGGAATTATTGTGAGTGGCAGCATTGGCAAAGGGAAGAGAGGGCTGGTCTCTGAATTAGAAGTCCCAGATTGAAGCCCTAGTCTTGCCACTAATGAGCTGCGGGACCCTGGGCTAGTCATCTCACCTGAACAAGTAAAATCACCTCTGGTCCTGTTCCCGCATTTGTAAAATGAAAATCATATCCTCTCCTCTGCTTATTGTGCTACTAAAACAAAGCAATAGACATGAAATGCCTATTCATTTACAGGAATAAGGTAAGACTCAGAACTGGACCGGTGATTTGCTGGTATAGGCTACACTGATGGGTGAGGTAATTCCCTCCATCAAGGCAGGTCAGTTCCTTACCTGCAATTTGTAGTCTGAGGGACTTGCTTGGAGCAGAGGTGTCAAGAAACCCTCAAAACTTCCCAAGTCAGCCTACCAGATTAAAATATAATTGGAAAATGTTTGACAAAATTAGTGTTGTTGTTCATCCTTCATTTTTGAGGAGGACCAATGATATCATGAGGGTGGTATCTTGACTTGTGAGTGAATTGGATTTAAGCGAGGCAGTGTTACATAAAGTTATCAGTCTCACTCTCTCTTCCATGGATACTGGTGCCCAGTGGTAGGACAAAAGTCAGGACAACTGGGGATGGCCCAGGATGCACTGGATGATCTTGGAATCTTCAATGGCTGACCAAGTTCTAAATGCTCAATAATGCTTTCCTCAGGTGCCTTCTTGGCCACTGGAATAAATTGTTCTCATCTGCCCATTGTGCTGGGGGAAGTCTTCAGATACTTGGAGCAGAATTCCCCTAAATCACCAGTGAGTTGAGGCCTCTCCATTACTCTCAACCTAATTTGGATTATCTGCTGAGATGGTTTTACCTGCGTGTGGCCACTGCTCATGCTATAACCTCTTTGAACCTCAAATAAGATTTGGGTGAAAGGTGGACACCAAGAATGTATGAGCAATCTTGGAAAAGAGTTCCACAGACCCTTCCACTAGTAGTGCTAGTCCTCCTTGGACATCCCACATATCTCCTTTAAGCAATTAAATAAGACACCTGCAGCTGGAGGTGGTTCTTTTGCCCTTCTTTTGCTTTCAAAAAAGCTCTTTTGCTTTGACTTTCACTTTCTTCTACTTTCAATTTCACTTTTTTTTGATGTTTTTTCTTCTGTGGGGGTTGGGATGGATAGCCATGGAACACTGAGTGGAGGGGTAGGAGCAGGGAGAAAGAACTCCTATATGAAGATGGAAACTATTTACTTGCATCTGCCATTTCAGCTATCTATGGTAAGTCTTAGAATGTATTTCCCATAGATAAGGGACTCTATTTGAGTTGGAAGTTAAGAGACTTGCCCTGGGTAACATAGCCAGTATGTGTTAGAGATAGAACTTGAATTCTAACTTAGGATTTCCTGGCTTTAGGCTTGGCTCTATATTTATTCTCTATATTTGTGTTGGTGAACCTATGGTACATGTGCCAGAGGGGTCTGCTCTCCTCCCTCTCTCCACCATGTCTGAGGATATTTCTCGCATGACTTGCTTCTCTGCCCAGCAGCACAATGGGAATGCTTCCTCCTTCCCCTGACTAGGGTAAAGCAGGGGCTCACATGCAGTGTGAAGGTTGCAGTTTAGGAACTTGGACTCTGAAAGGTTTGCCATCACTGCTCTATATCATACAGACCCTCCCTTTGTGACCATGATATGCAAATGTAAGGCACTATTGTCATACATAAACATATCTGAATCTGAAGCCTAGAGGGGATAGGGCAATAATTCACCTACTCTGAAAAGTTGTATTATATTTCCTTTTGTCTTAAGCTTACCTCTTTCAGGCATCCTGGGGTACCTCTTTGGCAAAGGAATCAATATATAATAACAATAATAGTATTTATAGAATGTCTTAAGGTTTAAAAAGAACATTACAAAAATTAACTCATTGAATCCTCACAACAACCCTGGGACTTAGATATTATTCCCATCTTATAGATGAGGAAAATGAACATATGTACATATATTTCTGAACTGTGACCTTTAATTAAATATTTTTATGATGCTTTTAAAAAAATCAATGGTCCTTTCTTAGCTGGGTGGTGCAGTGGAAAGAGTGCTAGTCCTGGAGTCAGAAGACCTGAGGTTAAATTCAGCCTCAGATACTTAATAGTTGTGTGACCCTGGTAAGTCACTTAACTCTGCTTGCCTTAGTTTCCTCATCTGTAAAATGAGTTGGAGAGGGAAATGTCAAGCCATGCCATTATTTGTGTCAAGAGAACTCCAGATAGGATCATGGAGATTTGGACATGACTGAACAACAATATAATGCTGCTTTTCTCTTTCACAGATCCCTTCCTAATAACAAAGAAAAAGAGTTAAGTAAAATTAACTGTCCCTGTGACCACACTGGACAGCATATGTAACATTCTATCCTTTAAACTACTAGTAAACTCTGTCGAAGAAAGAACTGTGTTTTATTATCAGACCTCTAGAACCAAGACTGGCCATTGCCTTTCATCTGATTTCTGTAATATTTTTGTGTTATTCTCATGGACACTGGTAATGTCCTTGTGTACAATGCTCTCTTGATTTTGCTTTCTTTGCTTTGTATCTGTGGACAATTCATATTTGCTCTATTCATTCCCATCATTATTGAATAGATCCTCTTAGTTCTCTTCCTGATATTTTCAGCTTTTCCTTATGCTTCGGCCATCTGGCTCATTTGAAGTTGCCTTTCTTTTTTAAAAATTTATTTTAAACCCTTATCTTCCATCTTAGAATCAATATTACATATTGATTCTAAGGCACAAGAGCAACAAGAGCTAGGCAATAGGGGTTAAGTGACTTGCCCAGGGTCACACACCCAGGCCTTGTTCTCAGTCCACTGAGCCACTGAGCTGCCCTCTGAAGTTGCCTTTCTTTTAATCTCCATTTGGTTGAGTGGTCCTATCTGTCCACCAGTCTGTTCAGTTCTCTGAAAATTCTGCAGTGCTGCGTCCTTGAGATGAGAAAGCAGCCTGGCTTGCTCTCTGACAGTGTAGTAACTAAGGCCATCACCAAAGGCACATCCTAGTTTAACACAAAGCAGGAGAGCTGGCATTTGCCTGGAAAATTAGACTAAAGGGACCAGGTGGACCCAAGCCTGCTCATCAGTTTTCCTTTGGCTTTTGGAGCTTTCAAGGACTCCCCAATCTTCTCTGACAGTCCTTTTTAGAAATGAGATTCTCTTCTTGACTCCTTCACTGCCCAGGAATCCTGTTTCATTTGGCTATAGGAATAGCCATTGCAGTTTCTCCAAGTCTGCATGTATCATTCAGACTTTTGCCTTATACTTGACCCCAGAGTGGAGTCCACATTTAGGACTGGGATAAGTCCTTTTGGCACATGATATTCTTAAGCAACCCCATCTCCACCATTTCCCAAAGGAGCAGATCTCTTGGCTTTAATGAAGACCTGATTTGGGTAGAGCAAACTTCAAGCACTTTCTGTTATGTTTGATTCTTTGGACTGATTGGGTTCAGGGAACAATTTGAAAGCAACTGTGACCACTTAAGGTCATCCCAAGATTCCTAACTTCTCTGTCTCTGCCTGTCTGCTCTGTCCCCTCTAGGAAAGCATTTACCAGCAAACTCACCATAAATCTGCTTTGCTGTACCATGAAAAAGCTCCATTGTGTTAGACCACAGAATCCTGTGAACTTAGGACCAAGAGGCTGGCCACTCATTTCCTTTGCCTTAGAGTATATATAGAAGATAGAGGTTGGAGGATACAGGGCTGGACAGGGAGTCAGGAAGGCCTTGGTTCAAATCCTACCCCTGATACTTCCTAGTAATGCGACCATGAGCAGTCAAATAAATAACTGCTGTTTCTTAGCTTCAGTTTTCTCATCTTTGAAATGGGATAATAGTAACTTTAGTATTTACCTCACAGAGTTGTTGTGATGCTCAGATAGGAATGTATATTTATAAAGCACTATGCAAACTTTATTTTATTTATTTTGGGGGGAGGGTTTTACATGTGTCATTGATCAAGACCTAGTTCTATATTATTGATATTTGCACTAGAGAAATTGCTTAGAGCCTACATCCCCAATTATGTCACCATTGACCCATGTGATCAAGCAGTTGTTTTTCTTCTATGTTTCTACTCCCACAGTTCTTTCTCTGAATGTGGATAGTGTTCTTTCTCATGAGTCCCTCAGAATTGTCCAAGATCATTGCATTGTTGCTAGTAGAGATGTCCATTATGTTCGATTGTGCCATAGTGTACCATCTCTGTGAATAAGGTTCTCCTGGTTCTCACTATTCAAACTTTAAAGCACTATATTTGCCCATTTTTATTCCTGGCTAATTTGGTGGATAGAGAATGCAAAGGTGTCAGTGGGATAGAGAATGGGTCAAATTATCTATTTACCCCACTCTGCAAAGCTTTCTGTCTTCTCTGCTAAGGGCAGAACTTTTCTCTTTCTAATAGCCAACATTTATATAGCACTACTATATGCTAGGTACTTACTTTATAAATATTATCTTCCTTCATCTTCACAAAATGTCCTGGGAGATAGGGGGCTGTTATTATCCATTAGTATCAATTTTACAGATGAGGAAACTGAGGCAGCCAGAGGCTAAGTGACTTGCCCACACAATTAGTGTCTGAGACTGGATTTGAACCCAGATCTATCTTGACTCCTGCCCTGGCTTTCTATCCACTCTTCCTTCTAGCTTTTGCTTGGTCTGGGGATCATACATCAAAGTCCCCAAATAGAAGACTTTAAGGAAACATTTTGAAGGCAAATTCCAACAAAACACACATACACACAGAGTAAAAACAAAATGAAGACAGCTCTAAAAAAGTGAGTCTATGACTGCAGGTTATAAGGATGGGATTTGTGCAAGGGGAATGGGACAAAAGAAGCCAGAGAAGGAGTGGCTGACAGTTGGTGACAGTTGAGAGACCAGAGGGATTTTGGGGTGCCCCCTTCTCTATTTCTATGGGGTCTGTCACTCCCTTGCACAAATCCCATCCTTACAAGTCATTGTCATTCAGTTAGAGCTTAGAGTCTATCAGACAGTGTTGCAAGACTCAGGTCAGAAAGACTGTCCTGTAATCTCAGGGAGACTAGCCTAACAGGCCTGAAATCACCCAGTTTCATGAAAAAATGCACTTGATTTAGTCAGGGTTAACACTAAATAGGTGATTCAGGGTAGTTGCTGAAACTAATTTGACTGAATTTTTCACTTTTTATCTGGATGTTTGTCACACAAACACAAAGTGACAAAGAGGTCATGGACTATAGTAGGTTGAAGGGGCTAGGTAAGAAGCCAGAAGCAGTCTGGGGAGCCTTGAATTCAGAAATCAAAGAAGCAAACAATCACAAAATCAAGACAATTCAGAAATCATAGAAGAGAACAAGATAATGTGTCCAAAGTTCATGCAGCCAGCAAGCGGAAGATCTGCTGGATTTGAAAGGGCAATGTAAATTGGGTAATCAAAAGACCAGGCAGAGAATCACTAAGAGGGAGATCCATAGGAACTGGCAGACAGGGAAGGATATACATTGTCCCCATAGCAAGGAAAGGAGGCTGGTATGTTTGCTGGCCCAGACTCAGTTGCTTTTATTAACCTTTCATCCTGGGAAAAGCCAATCTTGAGGAGGTGAGACTGGTCTATAGTCTTGAAAGTGGATGATAACTAAAAACCCTTAAGTGGGTTTTGAATTTGGAGGAGAGTGAATGAACACATTTTTCTGGTAGAAGTATTTCCTTGACAACTGGGTATAATTAAACATGTACCCCAAACTTTAGGAATATCGATATCAAAATTTTCTGGTAGTTAAGACTTCATGATTTGAATTCCAAAATATAACTCATAGTGGATAGGGATAATTCTAAAAGCCAAAAATCTGACTATATGACATCAGTAAAAAAAAAAAGAAAGAAAATGGGAAACAGCTTAAAGAAATCAGAGTGGCTGACTGCCACAGTCTAATTTCTGGTGATAATGATCATAATAACAACAATAATAACAACAATTCATATTTACATAGTGCTTTAAGGCTTATGAAGCACTTTCTTCACAAAAAATGTATATGTATTTATCAGCCACATTTTTTACAGATAAGGAAAATGAGGCTCAAAGAGATTGTGACTTGTCCAGGATCATACAGTTAGTATCAGAGTACCAGACTCAAGATTCAGTCTTAGTTTTTCTTGATTCCATAGCTAGTTTTCTTCTCACAACACCGGCCACTCACATTCTAGGTTGTCCTCTTTATTCTGTATGGTGACTAAGTGACCACAGAGGTTAGAGCCCTATAGGCCTGGAGTCAGGAAGATCAGAGTTAAAGCCTTCCCATATTTACAGTACTGACCAGCATGGTGCACTCACATTAAAGAAGGGGTGGTGCTCTATGAACAAAACAAAACTGCAGTGGTTCAAAAAAATGCCAACTGTGCAAATTTAGAGACATCTCTGCCCCAAATGTTCATATGGGCTGTTTGTGTCCAGCCTGTGGTAGAGCCTTCTGAGCTCCCATTGGCCTGATTAGCCACAGCTGGACACACTGTACATTGACCCTGACATAGCGAGGTCATTTTGTTCCTCCTTAAGTACAAAGGACAACAACCAACTCTGGGCAAGTCACTTCACCCTGTGTGCTTCAGTTTCCTCATCTGTAAAATGATCTGGAGAAGGAAATGGCAAACTACTCCAGTATTTTGCCAAGAAAATCCCAAATGGGATCATGAAGAATTGGACATGATTTAAATGACTGAATAGCAGCAGTATTCATTACTTTCCCAGTCTTCCTCTGTAGTTCCCAGGAAGTCTTTTCCCGGGAAGGCCACTTCTTCCTTGGACCTTACACATCAGAAGGATTCTCTTCTCTGAGGCATCTCCCTCTGATTTGTTGATTCCTCTGGGAACCTCTTACTTAAGACACCCAGACCAGCCAAGTCTTCATTCTTCCAGGGGGCAGTCCTGACTACTGAATTTTTTCTATAATGCCCCTTAGTTGGATACCTTCATCTTGTTCTCCCCTGCCTCTCCTGTGATTTTTAGTTCCTTTTTACACAATATATTCCTCCATTAGAAATAAGTTCCTTGAAATCAGACCAAGAGGAGCTTTCAATCTCAGTATTTCTTTTCTTTTCTCTTTTGTTTTCTAATATTATCTTCTGTCTTAGATGGAAACTACATATCAATTCTAAGGCAGAAGAGCAGAAAGATCTAGGCAATTGGGTTTAAACACTAGGAAGTGTTTGGGGTAAAATTTAAACCCAGGACCTCTTCATTCCAGGCTTGGATATCTATTCACTGAGCCACCTAGCTGTGCCTTCTAATCCATTTCTGAAGTTTCTAACTATGGACTGACAGCATCACCAACATTAGAAATTATTATGTTCATCTGAATTAATGTGATGTCCTTACTGAATATACTTGCTCACTATCCTTTCCCAGCTAGGGCTAAGTAAACCTCCTTTTGTTAACTGTTGGAGGACCTGCAAGTGTTATATTATACTTAAAATACCAGGAGACTGGTCCTAAGTCAGACTTAACCCATGATAGAATGGGCAAATTGGGAAGCAGCTAGGTTAGGAAAACTAGGTTGGCAAAAAAGTCAAGAGTGATGAGGAATGATTGAAGGATCCAGGTACATTTATCCTGAAGCAAAGAAGATTTGGACCAATGTCTCCTATTTCCCTTCTCATTTCTACTGCTCTGGTATGAGTGCTCATAACACCTGAAGAGACTTAAGATATGGAAATGTAAATGGTTTTTTTCAGATGTTACAAAAGTAGTGATAGAGGCTGAATTTGAACTGAAGTCCTCTGACTCCAAATTCAGTTCTTGTTTCCTCCATTCCATGCTTCTTCTCATAAAACTCTTCTGCTTTAAAAACTACTCACCTATTCCTTGTCACCTACCAATGTTAAAAATTTTCTACCTGGAATTAAGACTTTCCACAATCTGGTCCAACTCCATCTTTTCCACCTTGTTTTACTATGCTATGCTCACCTAAGTTGGATTACTCTATATCCTCTGGACATATCTCCTATGGTCTCCCACAAGAGTATGCTGTTGCTTGTTACAAAAATGCCCAATCTGATGCTATTCTTACATGATTCTGTTTGTCAGTCAAGGCCCAGCTTAAATGTTACAAAGCCTTCCCTGAGGCTCTTGGTCAGAAATAATCCTTTTTCTTGGTTTGCAATTTTCTACTGCAATTTTTGTTTTTGTTCTTTTTATTGGAGTGGGAAGGGCCTCAGAATTTCAGATCATGATTTTATTAGTATAAAGAACTCCTACTGTGGGAAGTCCTCTGCTGATGAAGATTTAGCAGCTCATCTGGAACTTAAAGTCTTAGCTGCTAGTTACACTGAGACATTAAATATTCTGTTAAGTTCTTGTCATGTAACCTTGGCAAAATGGTGTTGGTTACCACTAACATCAATGGTGTTGGTTTTATGCTTCCTATGGAAGCATATTCAAACATAAGATCATAGGTCTAGAAATAAAAGGAACTTCAAAGGTCATCTAGTCTGATCCCTTCATTTTACAAATGAGGAAACTGAGGCCCATGAAGATTAAGTGACCTTAATGAGAAGAGTGGAGAACATCTTAGAATACATTGATAGCTAGGCACATGCAAAGAGATTACATATGACCAAGATAACTCCTGATTCTATGGTGTTCTAATGCCCTTTCTCATCTGCTGTTGTCTTCATATTATTCCCCAACTCTGGGCACAAGGTCTCTGCTGGGTGGGTAAACTCAATTTACTTGCACATTTCTGAAATTCATTTTTCAGTTGCCAGATAGCTTTCTCTTGAATCCACTGTTAGTTCTTTTCTCTACTGTTTCCTTTCCCTGAATCTCTGTGTTTGTTTCTCTCTGCAGCCTGCTGAATGTATTCTTTCTTCCCCAGAAAAGAGCTCTACTAAAAGATACTGTGGTCAATATTGGAGAGATGGGAAATGAGAGAAAATCCTTTCCCCTCTAATGCTCTCTAGAAAAGGCTCAAGTATCATACTTCACAGTGCTTCTTCCTGCCTAGGGATAACTTGTTTAAATTTCATGTTTTTTTTTCAATTATAAAGCATTTTCTCTCTCCTTCCCTCCCCCTTCTCCCTCCCTCTCTCTTTTCCCTCTTTTCCTTCTCCTTCCCCACACCACTGGGGAAAAAAAGGAAATCAGATCCTTTCATCACATAAGAACAGTCAAACAAAACATAATAACCCTTTCACTGGCCACTTCCAAAAATCTTGCTTCAAATTATATATCTACTCCATCATCTTCATCAAGAGGTAGGAAATATAGTAAATCTTTAGTTCTTTGGAATTATGGTGAATTATTGGGATGTTCAAAGGTCTTAAGTCTTTAAAAGTTGTTTGTACAGTGTTATTTTAGTATAAGTGTATAATTCGTTCTGAAATTGTTTCTGAATAAGTTCAAAGTGATGTTTAGGGGCCACTTTTCCTCCCACACTTTCTTCATTTACATAGTTTTCTAATTGTATCCCCTGATTCTGTGAGATAAATTCCCCTATCCCTAATGGTTATGTCTCTTTTTCTTTTTTTTTTTCTTTCTCTTTTCGAGATCATCAAAATTTAAAAAAATCACTCCCAGACTCTTGATTTTATTTGACTTCTACAATATCACTGACTCTCATTAGAATGCAAATATTTCACACATATCTTTTCTAATTCTTGTATTTATGTTTCTTTTTTATGTTTCTCTGTATACATGTATTTATATTTTTGAAGTTCCTACTCAGCTATAGTCTTTTCATCAGGAAGGTTAGGATGTCCTATATTTCATTAATGATCTATTTTTCTCCTTGTATGATTACAATTAGTTTTTCTGGGTAAGTTATTCATGATTACAAACCTATATCTTTTACTTTTTAGAATATCAAATTCTATGCTTTCCACTCTCTATAGTAGTGGCTGTGAAATCTTGTGTGATTCTGACTATGGTTCCTTAGTATTGAATTTTGCTTTGTAGTATTTTTTCTTTGACTTGGAAGCTCTGAAATTTAGCTATAACATTCTTGGAAATTTATATTTTAGTTTCCTCTAGGATTTAACTGAGAGATATTTTCTATTTTTACTTTGCCCTGTAGTTCTAGGAAATGTAGGCAGTTTTTTTTAATATTTCTTGAAATGTGATGTACATTTGTTTTTGAGTAATTAGCTTTTAGGAAGTCTAGTGATTTTTAAAATTATCTTTCATCGATCTGTTCTCCAGAATATTTGTTTTGGATATGAAAGATAGCTCACATTTTCTTCATTTTCTTAAATCTTTTGGCTTTGTTGTTAATAATTTGTATTGTCTCATAGAGTCATTAACTTCTGTTTCACCCATTCTAATACTCAGGGAAACTATTGTTTGCATAAGGTTTTATACTCCTCCTGCAAAAATGTTAATTCTCTTTCTAAATCTCTCCTCTATAACTTTCTTTTTTAATTAATGTATTTCTCTCATTTCATTTATAATACATCTTTATATTATTTCATCATTTTTTTCCAGTAATTCCAATTGTGGAATGTTGTAGACAAGCTCTGTTTTCCTTTGAGTCTTTGCTTGCAGGTATTTGGAAGCTCTTCTTCTGGGTTTGTGTCTCCATTTCTGCTGAACCTCCTCATCATATCTTTTCACCTTTTCTAGTTTACTCATTTTTTTCCAGAAGGATGCTCTAATAACTTAGGGTTGCTGGTCTAACTGAGAATTCTATGTGTTTAGTCTTTGATCTTAGAAATCTCCATGCTGCTGTTCTAGGTGGGAACTGAATTTAAGATAGGCTTTATGCTAACCCACATGAGACACTTTGAACATTGACTATTGCTGGCCTGGGCGAGGGCCTGAATCTGGGATGAGCTTTGGTCATACCTATGGTGCTGGCCTAGTTCAAAGCTGTGACTACTGAGTCTATGTTCTTGGAAAGTACTACATAAAACTATTCTACCTACTTCACAATGCAGTATAGCACTGATCCTAGAGTAAGTATATTAGCCCAGGGATAGAATCTAGAGGGGGAACAGTGTAACATGGGCTCAGAGGTTCCTCTCCTTTATTTTATTTATTTATTTTTTTTAAATCCTTACCTTCCGTCTTGGAGTCAATACTGTGTATTGGCTCCAAGGCAGAAGAGTGGTAAGGGTAGGCAATGGGGGGTCAAGTGACTTGCCCAGGGTCACACAGCTGGGAAGTGTCTGAGGCCAGATTTGAACCTAGGACCTCCCGTCTCTAGGCCTGGCTTTCAACCCACTGAGCTACCTAGCTGCCCCCTCCTCTCCTTTTTAAACTCAACCACAGTATAGATTCTCCAGAGCAGAATTGAGCACTGAGCTCTCTAAAGTCAACAAATAATGAACTCTGAAATGTTTTGCTGAAAATTTTTAGTAATAAACTTTGGGATGACAGGCAGTGATGTGGTTCAGTGGGTAATGGATCAGAAACAGAGGCTTGGAGCACTTTTCTATTCTCAGCTCCAATGGTGAGTAAGCTGGCAATTTTATGTTTGGAAATGTACACCATTTCCATTTGCTATTTCCTGATTATCAATTAATCCTCTTCTTGACTGATCAATGATTAATTAAAATTAATAAAATAATTGCCATAAAATATTCTAATCTCTAAGACAAAAGTGCAAATTAAATATTGTGATAAAGCATTCTAATTTAGATTATCTTTTTCCTGTTAAGTAAATAGCCAGGGATACATCATTATTATTTTAACTCGCTGGGTTTGGAATATGTTAACATTCCTCAACAATCTAGAGTCATCATTCAATTTAATTAAACATAACAAGCACTTATTAAACACCTACTATGTTCAAGACACTGGTCATACAAAGCCAAAAGAACAAACAATCTCTGCCCTCATAAGATTATGTTCTGTTGTGGGAAATGTCTGGATATCTTGTTTGATCACTATCTTGCCTTCTAAAATGACATTAATATAGGTCTTTAAAGTTGAAGAGCTTCCTTATCCTTTCTTTCATTTGATCTTCAGAATATGATCTTTAAGCTTAAAGCTAAAAACTGGGCTAAGCCTTTTTTTTTTTTGATAAATAACAAATATTTATTGTATTGAACTGAACAAACCTGGAAACTTTTGGTATGTAAAAGGAATACAGAGAACACACACAGTCCCTCCTTTATTTAAAAAAAATAAAATTTACGAATCTATTTTCTTTTTGTACTACCTAAACTGATCTATATATCTTGCCCCCTCCTAGCGAACCATCCCATGTAATAAAGAATTTTTTAAAAGAGTAAAAGAAGAATAAGAGACTAAATGTTAAACAAACCGATCAATACATACAAAATAATTTGAAAATATGGTGATGTTTGATACCCTCCTGAACCTCCCAACCTCTACAATGGAGTTGGAGGAAGTATTTTCTTCTCTATCTTCTAGAGAGCTCTTGTTTGTTCTTTGTAAATTTGCAAAAAATTTTTTTGTGATTGTTGTTCATTTATATTTATATTGTTTTAAGCATTAATGTATGTTGTCCTCTAGATTCCTATCACATCAATTTGCATCAATTTATATGTCTTTCCATGCTTCTCTGTATTCATCATTTCTTAGAACATAGTAATAATATTCCATTACATCCATGCAATACAATTTCTTTAGCCATTCCCTAGTCAATGAACTGCTATCCTTTTTCCAGTTCTTTGCATCATAAAAAGTGCTACTATAAATATTTTTCTATATTTTGGAGATTTCCTTTTTTTGTTGGTTTTTTAAAAAAACATTTATTAATATTTATTTTTTAGAAAAGTTAACATGGTTACATAATTCATGCTCTTACTTTCCCCTTCACCCCACTCCGAGCTACCCCCCACCCCCTGCCATGGCTGATGCGTATTTCCTGGGCTAAAACTTTTAAGATACTCTACATAAGACCTTTGTAAACCAAGCACCTAGCATAGGGCTTGGTATTTATTAAGTCCTTAAATTATCTATTATCTGTCATCTGTCTTTATTTATGTATCCCTTTTCCTCTCTGTCTCTGTCTTCCTTTCTCTCTCTCTTCTTTCCTCTCTCTGTCTCTCTCATTCTCTCTTTTTCCCTCTCCCTTCCCCCCTCTCTCATTCTCTTTCTTTGCTATACATATACTCACAAATATTTGGTGAACTGAGTTGGTCCAGTGCACTTTTATTCCCCTCAAATGGCTTCCAATATATCCATTTTTATTGAAAGTTATTGAAGTCTCTTAGGAACTTAAAAAATGTTTTTCCCCCACTCTCCAATTTTCTCATGCAAAACAGGAACACACACTTGGCAAACAAACACATACTTTTTGTTGGTGTTGCAAACTCTTTTGGGTGTCATTTAACTGTGATATTTTGAGGAGAGATTCTGTTAACTCGAGTGCCCAGAATTCAGGAACTTACTGGGAAACTTCCACAAAAGGGAGCAACTCTAAGAACAAGTGCCTAATAAAAACCTAAAGCTTTTGTCAGAAGGCTTCTGGCCTAAAAATAACATGCCTAAGTTTCTTTCACAAAGACTTCAGTTTTTCTTCTATAACACTCACTTAACAAGAGGTCTACCATGAGTAAATTAGTGTCTTTGGAAATGGTAAATTGAGTTATGAAGTCTTTTAGGAACAACTCAAGGAGTTCAATAAAAAGTCAGCTATTTCCAAATAGATCCTTAATTATAGCCCATATTATTTAGTGGACTACAACAGGAGACCTGGAGGCATATTTGAGTTCTAGTCCTTGTTCAACCAACTAGTTGGTTCTTTGGGCAATTTGTTTAACCTCTACAGACTTTTTGATTGTCAAATAAATAAAAGAAGTAGGCTTTATGGTCATTCATTCATTTAGTTAGTCAATAAATATTTATTAAACAGCTACTATGTGCCAGACATTATACTTAGCACTGAGGATATACAGAAAAGGAAAAGAAGGTCTCTGCCCTTGAGGAGCTCACAATCCAATGGGAGAGATGTGAAAATAACTAAATACAAACAAACTCTTTATCTTGGATAAATAGGAAAAAAACAAACAAAAAAGGGAGGTACTAGCATTTAAGGGATTTGGGAAAGGCTTCCTGTAGAAGCTGGAATTTTAGTAGGAATTTGAAGGAAGCCAGGGAAACTAGAAGAGGAAGATGAGGAATCAGAGCATTTCAAACACAGGGCTATGGCCAGTGAAGATGTCCTGTTAGGAAATGGAATGTCTTGATCAAGAAATAGCCACGAGATCAGTCACTGGATTTAAGAGTACATGGAAGAACATAAAGTATAAGAAGATAATGGAAGCAGTGAGGGAGGTAGGTTAAAAAAGACCAAAGGTGTGAGGTGGTAGGCTATAAAGGGCTTTGAACACCAAATGTTCAAGCTTTATGATTTTCTATTATGGCCCAAGCATCAAATAATCAATCAACCAGCATTTATTGAGTACCTATTATGGACAATCATTATGCCAGGTGCAGGGGAATATAAGTACAAAGAATGAAACAATCCCTACTTGCAAAGTACTTACGTTTTAGCAGGAGAGACAAGAGGTATATAAATACATACAAGGCATAAATCCTTACCCAGCAAATTTCATATCTTGGGCCTCCTCTCAGGTACATCCAGTGATGTACCCATTTGAATCCCTTTGTTAAATTCTGATTCAAGAAAAGAGGAAAGATGATGATATTGACCTTGACTATTATTCATCATTATTTACCCTGATTTTCCCTGTTTTTGGAAATATGTTTTAGCACAGATAATAATTTTCTACAACTTCTTAGGACTACAGGTGCTTCTTGCATCAGAAGTGGTATCAGAGTTTACTCTGGGATGTCGTTGTATAGCGGAGAGAGCCTTAATTGTGAGGCCAAAGATCTAGGTTCTAGTTTTGGCTCTGCCAATAATGGGTTCTCTGATCTCAGGTAGATCACTTCATGTCTCTGTGTTTGGCTATTTCATTTTATTTTTTTCATCTAGAAAAGAGTTAGATGATCTTTATGGTCTGTTACAACTCAGAAATTCTATTATCCCATGTCTGTATTGGTTTGCAGGTTCAGAAAGAGGCATCAAAATCGCTATTTAAACCTCTCATTTGTGAGAATTCCTTGCTCTGGTGCATCTATTGTACTTTTTATGCTCAAGAGAAACTTTGTTCTAAATGCTATTTTTTTTCTTGGCCAACTGAAAAATATCTATTTAGGATGGTTCCCCAAATATAATGTTGTTTACTCGGTGACTGTGCCTTTTTTCCCCATTTAGGAATAAAAGCTCTCCTAACTACCATGAGTGCTCTAGGCAGCTCTGTAATTCTATAAGTTCAGAGAAAAGACTGACCTATATTGTTTGAGGAAGTTTCCTCATGGGGATGTTCCCTGTATCAATGAAATCACAGGCCTACTCTCTATCCATATCTTTAACTACCTTAGCAAATTGGCTTTCATGAAACTTTTTTTTAAATCAATGTTTAATTTTCACTGGGCTGTCCCTTCCCTGGCCAAAGTTTTGGACAACCTTCCCTTTGTTATACTTCTGGTGGCTTCCTTGAAATGTTTCTATTATTAGCTGAATAATGCCCAGCATTTTTCCCCTTGGCATATCTCCTTCAGATGGCTGCACCTTACCTGTACACTGTCATTTCTCATTACACTTCTAATCAATAATGTCTTTAAAAAACCAACTAAAATAATCTTTTTAACCAGTTCTTTATTTTCTTCACTTATGTAGTTAATCTTACCTTGAATATTCTTTCTATCCCATGCTTGAATCCAATTCCTTATAATTCCTTTCCATTCCCTGATTAATACTTACCTCCTCCATGAAGCCCTTCCTGACTAATTCCATTCCACAATGTTTTTTTCTTAACTTTGAATTCTTTAGTGCTAAACATTATACCTTTAGTGCTAAACATATAACCTCACAACCAGTATACTCCCTACTAATAATCAACCAGTAGGAATTCCATGTGAATTTGAATGACCTCCAGGAATTGATGCAGAGTGAAAAGAGCAGATCCAGGAGAACATTGTACACAGAGACTGATATACACTGTGATATAATCAAACATAACAGACTTCTCTACTAGCAGCAACGTAAGGATACAGAGCAAGGCTGAGGGACTTGTGAGAAAGAAAACTAACCACATTCAGAAAGAACTGTGGGAGGAGAAACAGAAGAAAAACAACTATTTGAACACATGGGCTGATGGGAATATTATTGGGGGTGTAGACACTAAATGATAACTAGTCCAACTATCAATAATATGGAATTAGGTCTTGATCAATGATACATGTAAAACCCAGTGGAATTGTGTGTCATCTAAGGGGGGGTTAGGAGGCTTGGGGGAGAGGGAAAGAACATGAAATATGTAACTGTGGGAAAATATTCAAAATAAAAATTAAAAAAAGAAAAAAATAATCAACCAGTAGACTCAATTACTTCTCCGAAAATGCATTTACTCATATTGTATTTTAAAAGCAGTAATTATAAAGAGTTGTTCTTCCTCCCACCCCTATGAACAAACAAACAAACAAATTGGGACAGAGTCTGTGTGGGAAGAGGAAGAGTAGACATCACCTTAAAGCACAATGTTACGAAGCATACATATATGGTCAAGACAACTCAACTCAGAGTAGCAGGTCTTCAACATCCTTTCTCTGAAAAACCCTCAAAAAGTTCATTGTTTGATGAGGCATCAATATAAGTAATGGATGAGTCACTCCAATGCTTAACTACCCTTCTTCCTCATAGGGCATTAAGTCTATGCTAGATTCATCAATCAATGGATGAACTAGGTTTTCTCTTTGATAGAAAGCTTCAATAGCTACTACCCTAAGCCTCAAACTCAAGTGCTCTTTCAAATAGAATGTTACACTGCCCCTTTCAGCTAAAGTGTTACTGTGTTCTTACAGAAAGGACAGTATTGCTGATAACGAAAGTTCTACCTTCAATTGCTAGATTATGCTTAATTCATTTAATACTGATGGTGGGCAAATAATGGTTCTTTTGCATTAGGAATTCATTTTCTCTAGGCATCTTCCTGAGAGTTCAATTCTGGGACTAACTAATTGTCCACTGAATGTCCTGTTGTGGAATTATGAGAAAATATAGTTAAGAATTGTATGTGAGGCAAAGCATGGGGGCAGGGATTGTATCTGGGAGTTCTGAATTGAAGAAGAACTAAAGTTGAGTGGGTGTCCACACTAAATCTGGCACCAATGGCCTAAGTCAGGAGAACAAAACATTTTTTCTTTCTTTTTCTTTTTCTTTTTTTTAAAACATTAGTTGCGCTGCTCATTCTTGACTCCAAGAACATCATACCTCCCTTAGGATAAGCTCATTACCTAAAAGTTCAACACTAAACATCTTTAGTTTAGATTTAATGCTAAACATCTCCTCAGCACCCTCAGTTACCCTTTCACTCTGACTGGAGGACTAGAGAGAAGAGCAATAAATCCCCCCTAAGGTCTCCCTTTATTAAGGGATCAGACTTTTGCACCCAATTTCATTTACCATCAGTTACTCTGCTTGGTTTTGACTCCACGAACATTCCCCTGTGTGAGGTACCCTCTGGCAAACTTTTCAGTCTCCTTTTGTGTATTTTCTTCCCCAGTTAGATTATAAGCTCCTTATCTTTCTTTTACTTACTGTATCCCCAGAGCCCCTGTCTGTATGGTTATATGTCAAGAGAAGCTAGAGTTAAATCCTGACACCTCTTGGGAATGGTTCTGCCTAGAAAGCAGGATTGAATTATTCCCAACATAGTCTGTACAATGGAGCAGGGGTTAGGATGGGTTGACTTAGATCTAGTCTATCAAACCCATCTCTTTTAGGAATTTTATACTCTCCTTTGTTGACCTCATCAGAAAGCTGGCTTCAGAGGGTTCAGATATATATAGCTCTTTAAGTTATCCGTAAAAAAGGAACAAAAGATGATCCCTATTCAACATCTTTCATTTATCTTTGCAAAAGCAAGCAATATCTAAGTCTCCCATACCAATGCAACTCTGCTGCACGTAGGAGCTTTGCTTTGGCCCATTTCTCTCTCTCTCTCTCTCTCTCTCTCTCTCTCTCTCTCTCTCTCTCTCTCTCTCTCTCTCTCTCTCTCTTTCTCTCTCTCCCTCTCTCTCTCTCTGTCTTTATAATTTCCACCCATTGTTCCTAACTCAACCCTTTGTGGTCAAACAGAATAAGTCTAATCTCTGTCACATGACAGTCCTTTTAATACCTGAAGAAAAATTTCATGGATTTCCTTAATTATCTCTTCTTCAGACTAAACACTTCTTAATTTCTTCAACTTTTCATGTATAATGTGAACTTATTCTGGTCATTCTTCTCTGAATGCACTTTAGCTTATCAATATGCTTCTTTTTTAAACTTTTACCTTTTGTCTTAAAATTGACACTAAATATTGGTTCCAAAACAGAGGAGAGGTAAGGGCTAGGCAATTGAAGTTAAATGACTTGCCCAGGGTCACCAGACTCCAGGCCACTGAATTAGCTGCTCCATCAATCTACTTCTTTAACTGTGATGTCTAGTATGGAGCACACTATTCCAGGGCAGAGTACAAGGTTGCTATTGCCTCGTTTTTTGGAAGCTTTGCTTCTCTTAATGCAGTCTTAGATTTCATTAGCTTTTGTGGTTGCCATATTTCACTCCTGCACATTGCACTTTCAATTTAATAAAGTGCTCAGATCTTTTAAAGACAAATTTCTATCTAACCATACTCGTACTTGTCAGGTTTATTTTTTGAACTAAAATGTAAGACTTTATATTTATCCTGCTGTGGCACAAATGACCATATTTTGATTAGTAGGCAGGTGATTCCATCAGCTAGGTGTGTAGTAGATAGAATGTAAGGCATGAAGTCAGGAAGACTCATCTTCTAAGTCTAAATCATCTTTCAAACCCGCACTAGCTATGTGATCCTATGAAAGTCACTTATTTTTGTTTGTCTCAGTTTCCAAAGCTGTCAAATGAACTGGAGAAGGAAATAACAAGCCACTGCAGTATCTTTGTGAAGAAAACCCCAAAAGGGGTAATGAAAAGTTGGATAGAAATGTAAGGACTGAACAGCAACAAAAAAGATTATTCAAAGTTTATTACTCATAGTTACACAGCTGAGGGTAATCATCTTCTTTTCAGAGTAATGGACCTTACTCAATGAATCTTACTCAATGGATCTTATTCAACGAATTTAATAGAATACTTCTTTAATCATATATATGAATTCCATCAAGAAATGGAAGCTTTAGTGAGGTCAGGAGGAAGGAAGGGGGAATTGAGCATTCATTTGATACTAACTTCAGGCTAGAAATAATTAGAGCTGGTTTTAAATATGAGAGGAGTTTGGGACAAAGTCATGTCATAAAGAAATCAAAAGTAAAGGGAAGGAGGTAATTTTCATAACTATGAAAGACTTTCTGACCAAATGAAGGCTAGAGAGAATCATCAAAGTTTTTGCACAATTAACACAGTAAAAATCAGAAAGTAACTAATTAATTGGGAAAAGTCTTTCCAGAAATTTTCTGTGGTAAGGCCCAATATTCAAGAGCTAAACAGAACAGATTCAAATATATAAGGATAAGAGTCATTCCTCAACTGATGAATGGTCAAATTATATGAACCAGCTATTTAAAAAATAACAAAAAGCAAACTGCCCATAGCTACATGAAAAAATGTTCCATATTTTTATTAATAAAAGAAACACAAATTGAAATAATGCTATTACTACTTTATACACATTAGATTGTGAAAAGAAAGAAACTGGCACTTTGGCAAATAGGTTACTCAATGGATTGAGATCCAAGCCCAGAGAAGGGATGTCTTCAGATACTTCCTAACTATATGACTCTGGGCAAGTCATTTAACTGCTATTGCCTGGCCCTAACTGCTTTTCTGCTTTGGAACCAATACACATTATTATTAATTCTAAGAGAAGGTAAGGGTTTAAAAAGAAAGAAAATGGCTATAAGTGGAGGGGATGTGGAAGACAGGCACACTTATGCACTGTTGGTGAAACTTTGAAGTTTATTCTGGAAAACACCTTGGAAACATACCCCCAAAGTCATGAAACTTTTCTTACCCTTTGACCCTGCAATATCACTATAAGAAATCAAAGAAAGGACATGTATATGCAAAATATTCTTTGTAGCACTGTGCTGTAGCAAAAAACTAGAAACAAAACTGGATGCTCATCAATTGGTAAATGACTGGAAAATTATGGCATTTGAGCACACTAGAATATTATTGAACTCCTACAAATAATAAAATGGTTAGATTCAGAGAAACTTAGACTTTTGTGAATAGATGAATGATGATATGATAAGAACCAGAAGTACAATTTATTCAGTGATTAGAACACTGAAAAGCAAATGAATTCTGAAATATGTAAGAACTTGGATGAATGTAGTGACCATCTCTGATTGCAGAAGACCAGTGCTAAATAATGTTTCCCACCTCTTGACAGAGAAATGCTGAATTGGTGGGGCAGAATGAGATATGCATTTTCTGACATGGTCAATGTCTGTATTTGTTTTGCTTTATAATGTTAACTTGTTAAAATGATGTGTGTGTGTGTGTGTGTGTGTGTGTGTGTGTTTGTGTGTGTTTGTGTAGGGGAAAAGATTAAAACTGAATTATGTTGGGGAACTAGTGATAGTGATGCCAAAAAGGAAGAAAAGAATATCAATGAAGCATTTCAAGAAAATGCATGGAAGAGATCCAAAGGAGATTCAAAGTATAGCACAGATAAATGAGACAGCTTTGCAAATATGTTGGATTGAGTATATAAAGGGACATTATTTTGTTTTGTTTTGAATTTTGATTAAAGTGTAATTGCTTTATTCTGAGCTTAATACCAATGAATAATTATTTATTTCTGTGAAGCAGAACAAAAAGATGATAGTAACCATGAATCTCTTTTCTATGCTACTTGCTTTAAAAAAAGGTACTTGATAAATTTAACACATTATTTTGAACATGGTCCTGCTTGTCTATGCTTCCTTTGGAACTTCTGTTGGACCTTCTTTATGCACCTTAAAAACAGTTATAATAGATTTCCTTCTTTTTCTTTACTTATTTTAGTGGTATCTTACCCTTGCTCTTCCCACTCTGTTCTTCCCAATGACCTCTCCTCAAATAAAAGTAGAAAAAAACCCCTTTGCAACAAATATAGTCAAACAAAACAAATTCAAACTGTGACCATGCCTAAAAGCATATTCTTCTATCCCTACCTTAAGACTGTCAGCACCTGGGTAATATACTTCATCAAAAATCCTCTGGAGACATGGTACCTTCACAAAAATGACTATACATCATTGGAAATACAATAACCTTATCCTAAAGAATGAGTGTATCAAAGAACAAATCATAGAAACAATCAACAATTTCATTAAAGAGAATGAAAACAAGGAGACAATATACCCAAAATTTTGGGGATATAGACAAGGCAGGACTTTAGGGGAACATTTATGTCTCAAAATGCTTACATCAATAAAAAAGAACTAGAAAAAGAACAAATTTAAAACCCCAACTAAACACCAAGTTAGAAATCCTTAAAATCAAAGGATCCTGCTTTCACCACTACTGTTTAATATTGTACTAGAAATGCTAGCAATAGCAATAAAAGAAGAAGATATTGAAGGAATTAGAATAGACTGTGAGTAAATAAAGCTATTACTCCTTACAGATGATATGATGGTATAATTAGAGAATCCTAGATAATCAACAAAAACTAATTGAAACAACTAACTAGCAAAGCTGCAGGTTAAAATGTACTCACATAAATCATCAACATTCTTTATGTTATCAATAAAGGTTGATAGTAAGAGATAGGAAGAGAAATTCCATTCAAAATAACTGTAGACAACACAAAATACCTGGGATTCTACTTACTAAAACAAACTCAGAAACTATATAAACACAACTTAAAAACACTTTTCACAAAAATAAAGTCATATCTAGACAATTGGAAAAACATTAATTGCTCATGGGTAATGGAACCAATATAATAAAAATGACAATTTTACCTACATTAACTTACCTATTCAGTGCCATACCAATCAAATTACCCAACTATTATTTCATAGAGATATCAAAAATAATAATTCATCTGGAAGAACAAAAGACCAAGAATAACAGAGGAATTAATGAAAAAATGTGAAGGAAAATAGACTAATAGGAGAGAACATGGATTACAAAATATTAGAAAACTATTATTAAAAATTATATCTAGAACACATGGGTTTATGTGGACATAATCGGGGATGTAGACTCAAAACAACCACACCAATGCAACTATCAGTAGTATGGAAATAAGTTTTGATCGATGACACATGTTAAAACCAGTGGAAATTGTGTGTTGGCTATTGGGGGGTGTGTGAAGGGGAGGTGAAGGGGAAAGTAAAAACATGAATCATGTAACCATGGAAAATTTTTCTAAAAAATAAAATATTAAAAAAATAAAGAAAAGACAGAGGGAAAAAAGTTGTATCTATATGTAATCTGGAAAAGAAAATATAAAAAACTAACAAATAAAAAAGTACTAGAGATTTTTAGTCACTGCATTGATGTGAGTTATTAAGCCTTTCAGAATTATTTTCGTTACAATATTGTTTTCATATAAATCATTCTGGTTCTCTGCATCAGTTTCTACTTCATAGAATTTTGTCTTTTGTCATTTTTATAGTGTAATAATATTCTACCATGATCATTTCAGGCTATATTCAACCATTCCTAAACTGCTGGGTACCACCCCCATTTTTCATTTAATCCTACCTTCAGGATCAGGAATTTTGTTTTGTTTATAACTGTCCTCTCCCCACCATTAGACATATACTTCCCTATTGAGTTTGGTATATTTATGTACCTACTTATATATGTATATATATATATATACATATATAATCTTATATACGTAAGTCTTATGCATGTTTAGCCCTTCTTTGGTTCAGATAAAAATGAGATTCAACTGCTGCCTACTCCCACCATCCTTTCCTCCAGGTTTTATTACTGTCCTTGAGAAGTACCCCAATTATGAGAAATAATAAATTCCATCCTCATCTTCTTCCTTTATACTCTACTATATTTCTTTTACTCTCCTTTTTTCCCCAAAGACACCAGAACAGTATCAATCTACTCTGAGTCCTCTGTTTTTCTTATTTAATTCCATCATTAGCCTTTGAAGATATTAAAGTTCTGAAGAGAAACTTGCTCCATTTCCTCCTTTTTAGAATATTAGCACATAAATTCTTTAAATAAATTTATCTTTCTAGGTTTCTCTTGACTTTTGTTTGATTTTCAGAATTCCTACTTAGTTCTATTCTTTTCATCTTAACCCATGTATTGCTATTAATTGTTAGTTTTGTTTTAATTTTGTCCCTTCCTAATTGCCTTGACTTTGGGCTCCTTAGAAACATCAAGGCAAATGGTAAACTATGAGAACTTTGAAACATGTTTGTTGAACTTGTTGAACTAGCATGACTGTGTTTTGTGAGTGGATGTAATACCTAACTCTTATGTTATTTCTGGGTCTTTATAAAATACTGTTAATCTGGGTCATGAATGAGAACTGTGCCACTTAGGCTTGCCTGAATCTTTTCATGGAAGTTATTAGGGGAAGATAATTAAGAGAGGACAATATTTAATTCTTCCTAGGCCTTGGAGAACTCTACATCATTGGTATTATAGATGAATGTGGCAAAAGCATGCCAGTTAGAATTGAAAGAAGAGCAAATATTTGGGGGGAAACTGTGGCAAAGGTGACCAGAAAAACCTTGATCATTGATGTCTCCAGCATTCAAATTGATTAGGTCATGTGGGGATGGAGTCTTCTTAGAAGAAGGCACTATCTATGGAGCTAAATATGTGTCCCAGGCCCTTTTTGAGAGAATGCAGGAAAGACCTCCAAGTCGTTCTTAGTGATTGGGGCTGCCTCTGATGACATAGGCTCAGGAGAATAGATTCTTACTGAGAAAAGCTGCTTAGAGAAATGTTTTTTGAGCTTCCTCACTCCTTCTTGGACTTTCAGACCAAAATGGATCAGTGGAGGGAAGGGATTTTTCTCCCTTCTCTCTCTCTCTTACCTCCAGAAGCAATGGCAACATAGTAGAAACATGGTAGCATATGAGTTCCCAGACAAAGCTAAGACTAAAATTAGCAATATTTAGATATTAAAATGTCCATATTTGGAGGTTGCTTCTTGGGTTCAAGTTTCTAAATTTGAGAGCTGGTTGAGAATCAGTGACCCAGACTGAGAATAAAAATGTGCAACATGGAGGAGAAGAGGAATACTAGCAGGAGGCTCTTTCAGTCAGTGAATTAAAACCATACTATTACTGATCAAAAGACATGGATGTTGGCCAACCCTCTATAGTTATTGTGAGTTGCTAAGATAGGGCAGGAATAAGGTATATGGGAAATAACTGCTCAACAGTTCTACAAATGGTCTTTACCTTCTGTGGCCAATATAGTGAATGGAATGGGTCGATTGCCTTATAATTCTGCACATTTTCGTGTTTCTTTGTGAATTCTTTGCATCTCATGTGGTTTATGTGGTGGAAGAAATAAAATGGTGTCCCATACCTGATACTCATATCATAGAGAGAGTACCTTTGTTGAATGAGACCTTGTTGCTTTCATATGGGAAAATCTTAGTCATGAGCCACATCTAAGCTTTGTTTTAGATATTTCTTTACTTGGGATTTAACTTGGGATAGGGAAAAAAGTCAAAAAGAGAAGCTTCCTCCTTCTAGCACTCACTCATTTTATCTCCTTTCCCTTCCACTCTCTTCCACTGAACCTAGATCATCATGAACTTCAATCCATCTGTGACTTAGGAGACAGATTTGAGAGTTGCTGTGGCTTAATGATTCATCACTTTGGAGCCACAGCTGGTAAATGGCAGAACTGGGCCTTTGCATCCTCATCACTGATCACAATATTTTTACAAAAAGTGTTTTAAAATGAATTTTTTAGTTCTACTAATTCCAATTCCAGGGCTCTTTCTTTATCTTTACTGAAAGTAAAGTACCCCTCATCCATTTTGCTTTTGGAGCAATCTAAGAAGCTCCTCATCTTCAATTTTTTCTCTTGAGTTTATTAGTGACTTGAAGCTTGATAATGTCTCTGGGATCCACACTTCTCACAAACATATTGAAGACTCAGAGATACAAAAGACAATTTTTTTTTGTCTTCAGAGCTGGGCTTTGCAGTGGAGAGCTACATGAATAAGATGTCTCAAGCCCAAACAGAGAGGAAGTTTACAGATGTTTATGTCATGTAGACATGAGCATTAACGGACTTTTAAATCAGTCATTGCACAATTAAGTCACTCTCATTCAACCCCAGGCCTGGCACCAAAAGCCGAAAACTTGGAGTTTATTTTGTCACCTTCTTTCCCCAGCTGAATAGCTTGTCTGAGTATTATTCCTGACATCTCCTGAAAAATGACACCGAGCCCCGAAACCAGCGAGTCGTGAATCAAAGCTGCTTCTTGCCATCATAAAAGAGATGTTCTAAACCCAAAACATAAGGATCATTTTATCTTTATTAATAGTTTAATGCATCTGAGAAAGCTATTTGACATTTTTTACACCTCCAACTCCTTTCTTCATGCATTGCTGATCAGACTACACCAGAGTTCATTCACTTCCATCCATTTAATAAGTGGGTAAATTCTACATCAAATTTACATGGAGCTTCAAGATGATTCTACTATGCCTCTGAACTTTACTAGCTAGGACATCCCAACACCTTTATGTCAAAGTTATAAATCTTCTCTAATCACAAAAGAAGAAATTGGTGAAGTTGGGGGGGGGGAATTAATGCTACTCTTAAGAGACCTTCTTGGTGAAGAATTTGCTATAGAGAATTAAGAAATGCACCCTAATGAATGATGTGGACAGACATTTTTCTTCCCCTATTTAATTAAAGGCACATGATTATAAACACATACGCTAAATGAATTTAAAAGATATCGAAGGTATGTCATTGAGACCAACTAGACTGGTATAAGCTATTTATATGCAATCAACTAAAGCTTGACCTACTGAAGTGTTTTGTCCCTCATGACATCCTTTTCAAGTAAGTATGACATCCAAGTGACTAATTACATTAATAATCCCAGTTCATATTTTGAATTCACAAGTGACAATGCTATCAGAAACTGCTATAAGAATGCAGAAAGGTGAAAGAACAGGATGGACTGGAGAAGTTAGGAAAGTCATGATGCAAGAAAAAACAAGAGCAATGTATAACAATTTATTGTATAAGATGTATACATTTGCCTATGTAAGTAATGCATGTGTCCATATGGATTGTCTAAATGTGGAAAGGGAGGTATGAATAGATACCTTTGGAATCTTGATCACTTTTCAACAAAGGAGACTTTGATTTCTGCAGGGAAGGGTAGAGGGAATTGGGACTATGAAGCTAATCTGATTGTATCCCTTCAGAGAGACGATATAGAATTAGAATTATATCTATCTGACTCCTCTCCTAAATATAGCTAGTTTAGAGGAAATGGTTTCATTCTTAGAATCAAACTATTCTTCTGGATATTATCTCTAGAAGGAGGAATGGCCCAAGTTTATATTTGAAGGCTTGGTCCCTTTCCACCAAAAGCTAGTTGCACAAAATACTACTGCAAATAGTGAATGATGAATAAATTCATTTACCCAAGCACATAACAAACAGAAATCAGAAAAGTTATACAGATTAGAATATGCCAGAGTACCAGACTGAAAAATACAATGGGAGCAAGATAAGAGCAGTTCAGGAGAGAGAGAGAGAGAGAGATTGAGAGAGAGAGAGAGAGAGAGAGAGAGAGAGAGAGAGAGAGAGAGAGNGAGAGAGAGAGAGAGAGAGAGAGAGAGAGAGAGAGAGAGAGAGAGAGAGAGAGAGAGAGGGAGAGAGAAGAGAGACAGAGAAAAAGGAGGGAGAGAGAGTGACATAGAAGCAGAGAGAGGGAGAGAGAAGAGAGAAACATGGGGAGAACCAGAGAAAGAAGAGAAAGGGGCAGAGACAGAGAGACAGTCTTTACTCATAGCATTTGGGGAGACCACATAAGAAGAAGAAGGACCTTAGGGATACTTCCTCAATGTAGTTCACAAGAAACAAGGCTTCCTCGGTTTTTTCATTCATTCTTCTCTGATCTTGGTACATGAGTATATTCTCCAAGCTTGGCAATTTTGTAGACTAGGAGAATAAGCCATGGAAATCCAGCAGTCAGAATTCAAGTGGAGTTTTGCAACCAGTGCATCTTTGATGTCGCAATGGGCAAGAAGCAAATCTTCAATGGTGACCTTTGGCTCCAGTTCATTAGAGGAACTCATCTGGCAGTGATGCCACCATTAAACATGTTAGTGGGACCATTATCTGTAATGTAGCTTTTCTTGGCCTTCTGTGGCCAATGATAGACTTGAGATGAAAAAATCTTTTCCCCTCCCATGAAGCACAATGAAGATAAGATCAGAGGCTTATTGGTTATGAATAGAGCATAATTTTGTGTTTTTTGTACCTGTGGAACATATACAGATATTCCCATTCCTTTCCTATAGAAACACACTTACCTCTATGCCAGATGATCCTCTTACCCTTGCCTTACTTTTTACAATGCTTTGATTATCAGGAGTGTCTCTTGGAGCCAGTTCAAGCAACACTGGAGAGAATAGATTGTTAGTTTTTTAGCACAAGCATTTATACCTAGGAAATAAACAAACTCTACAAATCAGGGCTTGATTTATTGTTTTGTTGATGGTCTAGACTTAAGAAAGAGTTGATTATACAGATTAAACTTCAAAGTGTATAGTTGGTCCCTTTTTTCTTTTTAGATAGATGGTTGTTAAACATTTACCAGTGAATCCCTACCTGTTGCTGACATTCTAACTGGTAAACAGTAGGTTTTATTTTGATGACATTGTAAAGTCTTAAGTTTCTTCTTTGCTAATAAAAAACCCTATTATAAGTTCATTTTGTTTTTAATATTAGACACTTGCTGATAAAATCTTATTTCTTACTACCTCGTTGAAGCCACATGGGCAACAAAGAAAGGATTAACAAAACTAACTCACCAAATGATCATGTTTGACACCTTACACAGCATGTCATTCCCATAGACTGACCTTTCTACTCTTGTCTGTTCCATTGTTGTACTTTTCTGTTATTTTAAGAAATCAATACATAATAGTCTTGAAGACTAGTAATTTATAATAAATATATATTTGGCATCTGTGCCTTCTCCATCTTTTCCCTTAAGATTCTTGACTGTAGAATATGACTCAGGTAGGGGACTGGCATTTTATTCCTATACCCAAAAGAATCGCTAAACACAAAAGACACTGTACACAATGGCAGAATGACTCCAAATAAGATTCAGTAACTTAATTTAAAACTATTATTATAGGAGGTTCCGGGTTAAGATGGCGGCAGAGTTAAAAGCAGCTCTTAACCTCTCCTGACCGAAACACACAAAACTCCTCAAGGGGACATAAAAACAAGTCCAGACGAACAGAGGAACCCCACAACAGGGTGCAGCGTGGAAGGTACGTGGAATTGGGACATTTCCATGCTATAAAGGGGTGAAACAGCTCTCACTAAATCGCAGGCTGAGCAACCACCCCACCCCCACCCCCTCCACACACACCACCTATAATGCCAAAGCCAGTTAAAAAGAAATAGAGCAAGTTTGGGGCACCCATCGAGCCATTGGCAGCTACAGGGCCTGTTCCTGAGAGCAGCAAGATTTGGGACCCCAATAAGCCAAAGAACGCACCCGAAATTTGAGTGCGGGAGAGCGCAGGCACTGCGGAGGCGTGGGTGGAGGCACAGCCACGAGCCAAAACTCTGAAACCCTGAGTAGGGAACCAGCTTAGACGGGTATACGACTGTGGAAGCAGCGCCCTGAGACTTGTAAAGGAACCTCCAGCAGAGGATCAAGCAAGGGGGTCCAGCAGGGGGCTTGACCTTGGGAAAAACCAGAACTCAGACCTCAGAAGCCAAAAGACCGCGGACAGACCCCAAGCGCGAGGATAAAGCTGAGAAGCTGCTGGGCTAATGATGGCTACCCAGACTCAGGAAGTTCAGAAGAGAAAGCTAAACAAGAAAAAGAAGTCTTTAACACTCGACAACTTTTACACAGAGAAAGTTCAGACAACCGAGCAAACAGAGGAGGAGAACAAACAAGCATCCGGACCGTCCTCAAATAAGGAAAACGGGTCACAAGCTATGGAAGAGTTCAAAACTGAGATTCTGAGGAAGATGGAAGAGATCTGGCAAGAAAATAACAGTTTAAAAGGTAGAATATTGCAACTGGAAAGTGAGGCTTAGAAATCAAATGAACTGATAAGCAAATTGAACACCAGAAATGACCATATTGAAAAGGAAAACCAAAAGATTATAGCCGAAAACCAGTCCCTAAAGGCTAGAATCTAGCAATTAGAAGCTAATGATCTCTCAAGACAACAAGAACAAATAAAACAAAGTCAAAAGACTGAAAAAAATAGAAGGAAATATGAAATATCTCAATGAGAGAGTGACAGACCAAGAAAACCGGTCTAGAAGAGACAATTTGAGAATAATTGGTCTTCCAGAAAAACCAGAAATTAATAGAAACCTGGACTCCGTACTAAAAGAAATTATTCAGCAAAATTGCCCTGAAGTCCTACAACAAGAGGGCAATATAGACATCGAAAGGATTCATAGAACACCCACTACATTCGATACAGAGAAGAAAACAGTTAGAAATATTATTGCCAAATTCAAAAGCTTTCAAGCAAAAGAAAAAATCTTACAAGAAGCCAGAAAGAGACAATTCAAATATCAAGGAACACGAATCAGGATCACACAGGATCTGGCAGCCTCCACGCTAAAAGACCGTAAGGCTTGGAATACAATATTCAGAAAGGCAAGAGAGCCGGGCCTGCAACCACGGATCAACTACCCATCAAAATTGACTATATATTTCCAGGGGAAAGTATGGGCATTCAACAAAATTGAAAAATTCCTGGTATTTGCACAGAAAAGACCAGGGCTAAATGGAAAGTTTGATATCCAACCACAAAAATCGAGAGAGAAACATGAAAAGGTAAATAAGAAACAGAGGGGAAAGAAAGAAAACTTATAATTTTTAAATTTGCCTTTTTAAGGGCCTCAGTAACATCTAATTATATGTATTCCTATGTAGAGAAATGTTATGTATAATTCTCTGTAGTGAACTCTATTCACTATTATAGTATCCACTACTATAGTAATCAGAAGAATAATTCACAGGGTGAGAGTGGAACACTAAATAATCTAAGATGACATGGGGGATGGGAAAGAGGGGGTGAATAGCAGGGGACACCAAGAGAAACTTGAGTGAATAAGAAAAATAGGATATTCTATTACACACAAAGAGGGTATGGGAGGAGAGGGGACAAATACTATTATAAGAAGGAGAGGAAGAGAGTATTAAGAGGTAATAATCAAACCTTACTCTCAGTATAATCAACCCGGAGAGGGAAGAGTAGCTATATTATCCATTGGGACATAAAACTCTTATCTAACCCTTCTGAGAAAGTCAGAGGGGATAAATCAAGGGAAACAGGGGAGTGGGGAGGTCAAAAAAAGGGAGGGGAGAAGAAGGGGGAGGGAATTCATAACGCCTTTAAAAACAAAAAGGGGGGGAAATAAGGGAAGGGGTAGGAAGGGAAGTCAGTCAAGGGAGGGGATAAGGGATAGGGTCTTAATAGCAAACCACTGGTTTTAAAGGATATAGTTTAAGGAAAAGGGGTAGGAATAGGGGAGGAAACGAAAATGTCAGCAAATGCACAACTGATGATTATAACTCTGAATGTGAATGGGATGAACTCACCCATAAAACGGAAGCAAATAGCAGAGTGGATTAGATACCAAAATCCTACCATATGTAGGAAATATGTAAGAAACACATATGAGACAGGCGGACATACACAAGGTTCAGGCTTGAGCAAAACCTTTTGGGCATCAAATGAGAAAAAGAAGGCAAGAGTGGCTATTATGATTTCTGACAAAGCCAAAGTAAAAATAGATATGATTAAAAAAGACAGGGAAGATCATTACATCCTGATTAAAGGCAGTATAAACAATGAGGAAATAACACTGCTCAATATGTATGCACCAAGTGGCATAGCACCCAAATTCATAAAGGAGAAAATGGCAGAGCTCAAGAAGGAAATAGACAGTAAAACCATACTAGTGGGAGATCTAAATATTCCTCTGTCAGATCTAGATAAATCAAACCGAAAAATAAATAAGAAAGAGGTAAGAGAGGTGAATGAAGTCCTAGAAAAATTAGATTTAATTGATATGTGGAGAAAAATAAATAGGGACAAAAAGGAATACACCTTCTTTTCAGCTGCACATGGTACATTCACAAAGACGGACCATGTAAAAGGGCATAGAAACATTGCAAACAAATGCAAATGAGCAGAAATAATAAATGTAACCTTCTCAGATCATAATGTAATAAAAATAAAAATTAGTAAGGGCACTTGGACAGGAAAATCAAAAACTAATTGGAAATTAAATAATATGATTCT
>NC_058130.1:253942984-254011890 GCF_016433145.1 Gracilinanus agilis | reverse complement strand
ATATATATATATATATATATATATATACTTCCTCCCCTGACACCCTCCATTCTTACCTCTGCTTCTTATTTTTCCCACCTTCATTCAAGACTAATTCCCACATCCTACAGGAAGGCTTTCCCACTTCCCTTAATAACTACAATCTACTGTGTACATATCTTAGATGAGATGATCTTATAATGGGATGATGATAACTGCTAACAGAGAGGGTAAATATTTTAAATGTTTTTCATTTTCATTGCCAAGAAGGAATTTTGCACAGGAAATGACAAAGGACTAATAGTGTTCTCTTTGATACTCAAGAGAAATACGGAGATGACAAGAGAGTACCTTGTTGCCTTCATGAATCCAAGTAACTTAGCCCAGATGAACTATATTTTTGGGTATTAAAGGACAGGTGGATGCTATTGCTGAGCTACTGTCAATGATATTTGAAAGATTATAGACAATGGAAGAGGAATTTCAGGCCTGAAAAAGGGCAAATATTCTGATTTCATAAAAATGGAAATGAAAAGAGAGCAAACTATATCCAGTAAGGTTGGTTTAAAATCCCAAAACTTGAAAACAAATAATTAAAGGGATAGTTCATGAACACATGGAAAACAAATGATTGGTTTCAAAAAGCCATAATGACTTCATCTTGCAATGGCAATTGTAAACTAATAGATCAGGGAATGCCATAGATATAATTTAACTAGAGTTTAGGAAATCATTTGATAAAATATGTTGTACTATTTTATGTACTATTTTTAATATGGGGAAATGTGGACTAGGAGATAAAATTTGATAAAATATGTTGTATTACTCTTATGGAGAAGATGTGAAATTACGGATTAGGATAGAGAACAATTAGATTTTATTATTGGCTGAATGGTTGAACTCAAAAAGTATCTATGAATGGTTTGATATCAACTAGAGAGGATGTCTTTAGTAGAGTGTCCCAGGGATCTGCACTGTTTACTATTTTTATCATTATTTTGAATTAGTTCAGAGCCCTGTTCATAGGCTCATCAAATTTGAAGATAATACAAAACTAGAGGAAGAGCCAATATACTGGGTGAGAGTCAGGAGCCAAAGAAACCCTAACGGGTACAGGCATCAAGATGATTCTAACAAGATGAAGTTCAATAGGGATAAATGTAAAGTCTTCCACCTTGGTTCAAAAAAATCAATTTTACAAGTACAGAATGGGGAAAGTAAGTTTAGACAACAAGTTGTCTAAGAAATATCTGGGAGATTTAGTGGATTGTAAATTCAATATGAACCAATAGTATTATTTGGCAATCATAAAACTGATGTAATTTTGGGTGACTTCAAGCAAAACATACCTTCCAGCTATAATATAATATAATAAAATATAATATAATTTAGAGCTGCATAGTCTATTAAGTGCATAGTGCTGTAAGGTCACTGTTCCAGGACAATGACAGTAGAGTGCTCTGTAGTATGGAGCTAGAGAGCATACAGAAAAGGGCAACCAGAATGGCGAGGGACCTTGATCCCATGTCTTATAAGGAGCAGTTGAAAGAATTAGAGATGTTTAGCCAGGAAAAGAAAAGATATAAGGGAGATAAATATTTATCTTTGAATATTTTAAAGGCTATCGTGTGGAAGGGGGATTAACCTTGTTTTGTTTGGCTCCAGAGGGCAAAACTAGGAGTAATGAATAGAAGTTAAAAAGAGGCAAATTGAGGCATTGCATCATGGAAAACTTCCTAATCATCAAGCTACTTAAAAATGGGTTGAGCTATCTGAGGAGGTAGTAGATAATCTTTCCTTTGAAGTCTTCAAGTAGAAGCTCAATCAGTCAATCAATCAATAAGCATTTATTAAATACTGACTTATGTCAGGCATTGTGATAAGTGCTAATTATATAAAGACACAAATGAAATTGTCTATTCCAAGAACTTATCTTTTATTAGAGAGATGAATACTGATTGAATACATCATGCAGAGGATTTTTTGGGGGATGGTTTAGACCAGATGTCTTCTGAGACATCTTCCAACTAAATTCTAAACAATTTGGAGGCTGCGATTCTATGACAAGTTTGGCCCAATTAAATATTTTATAATTTGGGGGAAAAAAACAAAAGAAGGCAACCTGATTATTTGGCACTATGATAGTACTAGTGAATCCTGGGCTGAACCTAATAAGATGGAATTCAATAGAGATAAATGTAAAGTCTTACTCTTGGATACAAAAATCAACTTCATAAGTACAAGATGGGAAAGGTTTCATTAGACAGTAGCTATTCTGTAAAAGAGTTGGGAGTTATAGTGGGTCACTGTCAGAAAAAGCTAATGACATCTTGGAGTACATTAGGAGAAACATTTTCTAGGAATAGACAAGTGATATTGCCAGTATACTCTAGACTTCATACCTTATCTAGAGTATGATTCAATTCTGGACACTACAATATAATAAGGTCATTTGATCAACTAAAGAGTACTCTGAGGAGGGCAACCAGGATGGAGGATGAAGTAGCCAAAGTCAGGAGAATTTTTTGACTGGGTTACTGTATCTCTCCTATATTTCAGTGTCAAACTCATTTTATATCTGACAATGATGTTTATTCTATTATACAATAATGACATTGCAAAGAATAATAACTTTGAAAGATTTAAGAATCTTTGATTGATACAGGGAACTATTATAATTTCTAGAGGTCTAAAGAGGTTATGGACTCAAGAGGCATAATGAGACATATTTTTAGAAATGATCAATGTGGAAACGAGTTTTGCTGGTCTATGCATATTTGTTGCAAGGATTTTGTTTTTCCTTTTTTTCATTTTGGCTAGGGAAGAAGTGAGAGAAAAGAAATGCTTGGTAATTAAAAGAAAAGTTAAAACAACTAAAAAAATCTTAACAGAGGTGCTTATGGCTTTCTTTCTTAGGATTCAAAGTATTAATATTAACTCAGATTACATAGAGAAGAGAAAATAAATTCCCAATCCACAAAGATCCTAACAAAGGGGAAAAGGACTTAATTATAACTATGGATAAATATGTGCATGCATATATATGTATATATATATATTCTAGAGGAAGCAATATTGAATTATTTTCATTCCCTAGAGTGAAGAATAATAGCACTTGCAGTTACAAAATTCAAAAAAGAAAAATGTATCCTTATATACATAATAATAGAAACCACAAGCCAATCACTATAAAATTAATCACAGCCATTGTTTAACAGGCATTACAATAGAGGTTAGTATTAGATACATAGAGATTTGATAATCATCATTATGGATGGTTAAGTGGCTCAGTTGTTAGAATATAGGGGCTGATGTCAAGAAGACCTGAGTTCAAATTTGACCTCAGACACTATCTAGGTGGCCCTGGACATGTCACTTAATCTTGTTTGCCTCAGTTTCTTCATCTATAAAATGAGCTAGAGAAGGAAATGGAAGACCATTCTGATACCATTGCCAACAAAACCTCAAATGGGATCATGAAGAGTCAGACATGATTGAAATGAAACAACAAAACAAAATCATCTCTATATATAATATGTGAACCAATGGGGCAGCTGTACCCCATTTTTTTTACCTAGGAGAGTTGAGAATAGAGCATTGAGAGTCACTCATTATTAGAGGGTGAAATTGTATAATTATCAAGGGGAAAAAGACTAACAAGTCAAATACATAGAAGAATCAAGATAAAGCAGTGAAAGAAGATAGTGTCCAAGGGGAGGAGTGCCTACATTGACAGTGTCTACACTGCTGAGAGGTCAAACAGGATAAGATGTCACTGGATATAGTTGTTAGATCACTAGTAATTTCATTAAGAGTGATGGGTTAGATTGTAAGAAGCAGAAAAAGGTCACTGGGAAAGTGAAGGAAGTGAGCATAGTCAGTCTTTTATGGAGTTTGGCTGAAATATATAGGTGAGACAAAGGATGGTAGCTCAGTCAAATAACTAAAGGAGACAAAAAGAAAAAAATTGGTGACCTTTATATAACTTCAAGGTTTGCAGAATGTTACACATATATTATTTTCTTTGATAACTCAAAACAATCTTATGAAGCAAGTGCTATTTTTATTATTTCTATTTTACAGATGAAGAAACTGAGACCAAGAGGCTCACTCATAAGTTTCTAAAGCAAAATTCGAAACCAAGTCTTCCTGATTCTAAGTTCTGCACTCATTTTATCCTCTATACCACAATATAAGAGCCTTCCATAAAATCTGACATTAGTAGAGCTAATTATATAACTTTTATCTTAATTACAAATATGTAGGGAAGGCATCAGGCAGAAGTTTCTGAAAATTGGGAAGTTTTCAGTGCCAGGTTTGTTCATCTTTCAATTTCGAGGAGGTCTAGGGACATCATAGTTGATGTCTTGACTTGTGTGTGAATTGAGTTTAAGTGAGATAAGAATTGCACAGAGAGTGAAACATAGAGTTTCACTCTCTCTTCCAGAGTCATTGGAAGTCCAGTTGCAAGACAAAAGTCAGGGCCACTGATGATGGCCCTGGATGCATTAGATTATAGAGAGCGATACTCTATAACCAGAGACTAATCTGAGTGGCCTGGGTGGTCGTCGGATGCAAAGAATGAAACAGACTGGAAGCACGGCTTGTTAGCTCATTGTACTTCAAGAAATACTGAAGTAGCCACTTTATTATAAAGGAAATTAAAGATCCCCTTTCCCCCAAAAAGCCCAAGAAAGTTTCCCACAGTTACAGAGAGCAAGATTTTTACTATAGTCAAAACAAAAGCCTTAGAAGCCTTCAGCCGTAGACAAAAACCTACGCTAAACTATCAACTACATGTGTTATCTTTAAGTGGAGCCTGGGACATCTCCGTTAGGTCGGAAAGCCCCGTCAGTTTCTCGGCCTTGATGGTATTAAACAATTTTTTGAGCCTCATTATTTTACTTTAATTCTGGGCAAAATGCCCTGACAAGGGTTCGGCCTTGGCCGTACCAGCCATCTGTGTTCTCGGGTAAAGGGGAACAGAGTTAGCCCCCCTCCTGCTGGAGTGCTGAGAGCCCAGAGCTTTTTCAATAAGACTATAATGTATTTTGAAGGAAGGTGAGAATTATGAAAGGAATCAAAAGAGGAATCTCAGATTTTTATCTTAGATATCCCACACCTGTCTGGTCCCGTAAATAGAGCGGAAAGATAAATACACGGCTCTGCCGGTCTGTATTGATCTTTTGAGGGGGTCCAGATAAAAATATCTACTTGAGATTCTAATTTCTCTTAATAGCTCCCGACATTAGATGACCTTGGTCACTTGACCCAGCTCTAGGAACTCCATTGAACCTGCTTCAGCCATCTTCATGGCTATTGGTACAAATTGTTCTCACCTGCCCATTCTACTGGGATACTAGTAGAAAGCATGGAATCAAGGTCATGATCAGGAGATCTGAAGCAATTTGAGAGGATTGAATAGGGGGTGAGTAGTCAATCGACAAACATTTGTTAAATATCTACTGTTAATCCCTGTGCTAAACACTGGAAATGGGATGAATTCTGTGGTTTCAGAAGACCTGTGCAGGACAGATGCTGGAGCAGGGAGATTGCCTGCTAATAAAAGTCAGAAGGAGGCAAATATATCACAGAATTAATTTAGGAAGAAAAGATTAGCCCAGGATTGAAGAATTAAAACATAATCTCAGATAAATTCAACTCAGATGACATCAATTGCATTAAACAAGCATCTGATGAGAGCTTGGCATATGCAAAGCACGTGCTGAGGATACAGTGGCCAGTCATTAATTGTCCCTGTTTTCAAGGAGTTTGCATTCTTCTGTGGGCTAAACATGGATAAGTAAATATAAAAAAGAATGTCAACTGGGAGAGATTGCTACCTTGGGGAAGATCAAGTGATGCTTCAAAGAGGACTTGCCATTTGACATAAAGACTAAAGGAATTCATGGGGCAATTAGGTGACAGTGAATAGAGTGCCAAGCCTAGTCAGAGAGACTTATCATCCTAAATTAAAATCTGGCCTCAATTAGTAGTAGCTATATGACCCTGGGCAAGTCTCTTAACACTGCTTCAATTTCCTCATCTATAAAATGTGTTGAAGAAGGAAATGGTAAACTACTCCAGGTTCTTTGCCAGGAAAACCCCCTAAAGGGGTCACGAAGAGTGGAAAATGAGTGAAAATGACTGAAAGATAATCATAAAATAGATTCAAAGTGGTAGAGGTGAGGAAGGAGTACATTTCATATACTTGCCACAGACTGAGGCACAGAGACAGGAGTTGAAATGTTGAGTTTAAGGACCATTAACAAGAAAATTTTTAATTGAGGAAAGCTACTATTTCAGAAGTGGATGATCAGGATGCTTAGGAAACTGAACAAAGATCATGATATACAACAGCTGGCTGAAAAACTAGGGATGTAGTAACCTGGAAAAATGAAAAATGAGTGTGGAGTTGGGAGAGGATCATAATAATTACCTACAAGTATTTGAAGAACTAAAGTTTAGAATGGGCAGCTAGGTGGCTCAGTGGATAGAGCAATGAGCTTGAAATCAGGAAGACTCATATTTATGAGTTCAACTCTGACCTCAGACACTGATTAATTGTGGAACCCTGGGCAAATCATTTAACCCTGTTTGTTTCAATTCCTCATCTATAAAAATGAACTGGAGATGGGCAGCTGGGTAGCTCAGGGGAGTGAGAGTCGGGCCTGGAGACAGGAGGTCCTGGGTTCAAACCCGGCCTCAGCCACTTCCCGGCTGTGTGACCCTGGGCAGGTCACTTGGCCCCCATTGCCCACCCTTGCCACTCTTCCACCTATGAGACAATGCACCGAGGTGCAAGGGTTTAAAAAAAAGCATTATTTAAAAATGAACTGGAGAAGGAAATGGCAAGCCACTGCAATATCTTTGCCAAGAAACCCCCAAAATGAGGTTGTGAGGAGTCAGACAAGACTGAAATGACTGAACAACAATAACAACACAGTATAGAAGAGAGATTAGGCTTGTTCTGCTTAACCCTAGGGGAAAAATTAGGAGGAAGCAATGGGCTGCTAAGAGAAACATATTGAAGAAGTAGGTTTTGGTTGGATATATGGTCAACCTTATTGATTAGAGATAGCGAAGCAGAATTGGTTACCATCAGACATAGCAAGTTCCTTTTCACTGTGTCTTCCACTGAAGGCTGGATGGTCAATTATTAGGGCTCTCATAGGAGGGATTCCTGACTAGGAATGATTTGAAATAGATGACCTCTGAGATCCCTTCTAGCTCTGAGATTCCATAATTCTGTGTTTTCACAGCAAATTATTACTGATTTGCAAAACTTTTATTACCAATTGTCTTTATTTCTTACTTAAACTTTTTTTTTGCTAATTTCCTCCTGATCTCTTTCTTTTCTGAATATATTCTTCCATTTCTCCTAGAAGAAACTGAATAGTATAGTAAATTGATTATTGGACTGGGGGCCAGGAAGATCTGTGTTTGAATTCCTCCTCTTGAACTTCTGTATAGTATAACCCTGGGCGAGTCACAACACATTCTCTAGGCTTCTATTTCCTGCTCTTTAAAATGTGGATATCAACTCAGTGACCTATATGATCCCTTCTAGTTTTATATCTATGATCCCTATCTAGCAAGCCATCACTTGTCATGATTACAAATGGCTCAGTGGATTGAGAACCAGGCATACAGGTGGGGGGTCCGAGGTTCAAATTTGGCCTCAGATATTTTCTAGCTATGTGACCCTAGACAAGTCACTTAATCCCCATTGCCTAGCCCTTACCACTCTGCTTTGGAACCAATATACAATATTAATTCTAAGACAAAAGGCAAGGGTTTAAAAAAGGAAAAGAAAAGAGAGTCACAAAACCAATCACCATGTCAAATATGTTTTTTTATACTTAATTCTTAAAACCTATAATCTTATTGAAATCAGCTATTCCTTTCCCTTATACCATGTGTCTCCTAGTTCCTTCTCTTCCTTAGCCCTCTGAGCTGCAGATGATGGAGTAGTTTTATGTAGAGAATTTAAATTGATGCTACTGGCCTGTAGTATTGTTTTCAGTTAGGAAACCCTGGCCTCTTCCTATCTCCTGTTTTTAAAGATGAGCTATTAGTCTCTTACCTTTAAGTGATTTTTAGCAGAAATGCCATTTGGCTCACATTTTACAGCCTAACTCTCAGCATGTGAACCCAACAATGGGTCTAGAACTGGAAATGTGAAGAACTTTAGTGATATCCAACCAACTAGATGGAATGGCCATGAAACTGGTTGCAGAATGAAGAAAGCAGTCCTGTGGGATACACACTGAGATCGCCCAAATCTATAAACTCATCTTTGTCAGCTTCTGATTGACAAACCCTGAAAAATACAGGGTCAGCTTTAGCTTACGTCCCTGTTCTCCCATTTAGAATCTTTCTAAATAAAATGTTAAGAGAATGGAAAGCCTGCTCTATTCTAAAGGTAAGCATGGCTAACTCTTCAAAATTATAGTTGATTTCATACCTTGATTATAATCAGAGTGTGAAAATCTCAGTAACAGAGAGAGGAACTTGGAATGCTAGGCAAAAGTTTTGTCTGTTTGCTGCTTTTTGAGGGCTAAGTGCTTGTGTCTTCCTGTTCAGCAGCATGTGAAAAAGTCTGAGGGTAGTAATATCTCAAGCTCTCAGGAAATAGCTAAGTGGAACAGTAGGTAGAGTTCTGAACCTGGAGTCAGAGACTTGAGTTCCAAACTAGCTTCAGACATTTACTAGTTGTATGACCCTGGGCAAGTCACTTAACCTCTGTCTGCCTTAATTTCCTCAATTGTACAATGGGGATAACAAGACCTACTTCTCAGGATTGTTATGATGATCAAAAATACTTAGGGTAGGGCCCACCACATAGTAGACACTTAATAAATCCTTATTCCTCCTAGTAATACCAGCTCTAGCAGAGGCATTCAAAGAGTTTGCTGGTTATTCAATCAGCGACATTAATGCTGGCATTAGCCCAATTCTTGGAAGAGCCTTAAAGGTTATATCAATGATCCTATGACCTCTAACCAGCAAACCATCACTTGGCTACCCGCATATTTTGATAGCTGAGGTGACTGAGATCCTGAGAGAAGTGACTTGTCCAGGGTTACACAGTTCATAATGGCACCAAGTCTACAACTTGAGTCTCCTAAATTCTATTCCTGTGCTCCATTCATTTTTTTTTTGTATTTAAATTGAAATTTTTTATTTAGTTAATTGATTTAGAATATTTTTCCATGCTTACATGATTCATGGCCTTTCCCTCCCTTCCCCCCCCCCCCATAGCCAATGTGCAATTCCACTGGGTTTTACATGTCATTGATCAAGACCTATTTCCGTATTGTTAATATTTGCACTAGGGTGATCACTTAGAGTCTACATCCCCAATCATGTCCCCATTGACCCATGTGATCAAGTAGTTATTTTTCTTCTGTGTTCTTTCTCATAAGTCCCTCAGAATTGTCCTGGGTCATTGCATTGCTCCTAGTACAGAAGTCCATTACATTTGATTGTACATAGTCTATCAGTCTCTGTGTACAATGTTCTCCTGGTTCTGCTCCTTTCACTCTGCATCAATTCCTGGAGGTCATTCCAGTTCACATGGAATTCCTCCAGTTCATCATTCCTTATAGCACAATAGTATTCCATCACTGACAGATACGACAATTTGTTCAGCCATTCCTCAATTGAAGGGCATCCCCTCATTTTCCAATTTTTTTGCCACTACAAAGACCTGTGCTCCATTCTGAATGCCACAATTCCCCAATTCAACCATGGCTATTGTAATCAATGAAATAGTGTGAGTTTGTGTGTAGATTTAGATTTGGAGGGCATTTAATCTGAAACCCTCCTTTAAACTGAACCTCAGAAATGGAAACTTATTTACCATGTAGGTAGTAAGAATCAGAAACAGGATATAATGAGAGAAAAGAGAATTGATGTATTAACACCTATTCCAGCCCTCATCATCAATAGAAGCAGACTAGCTCTTCATGAGGTTTGTGACAATTAGAGCACAATACTAGTGCTGATTGAATAAAACCAAGCTGAAATTTATATAATACTTTACAAAGAGCTTTTCAGATGACAACTTTGTGAGATAAAGTATTACCAATCCCATTTTTCAGATGAGGAAACTGAGGCTGGAAGTGGTTAAGTGACCTATCTGGGATTATGCAGCTAATGATTGTCTGAGGCCGGATTCAAACTCACATGCCCCTGATTCCAAGTCCATCCAGCACTCTACTACCAGATAGCACATATTCCAAATTTCTAGGTGATCTATTTTGCAAACCATCATTATCCCCATCGCACCAGAAAACTTCCTGTGAAATGTTCCAGGGAAAATTTCATACCACTTACCATGGGCACTTTTCAAGAATTTGACCTATATATATTTTTAATTTATTATTCCAGGAGTAAAAATTGTTAATAACAGCCCTGCATTTATTTGATACAGATAGTCTTTTTACCAGGCTCTTGTAGAGTCAAGACAATGCTATATAATCCTCCAGGAATTTTCCCAGTGAGGTGTAGCATCTCCCAGTAGATATTGCAGCTAATATTTAAAAGAAAAAATAATTAAATTGTTGGGAAGAATAGACAGAAAAGCCACAATAATTAGGGACCTCAATGAACCTCTATGACCTAAAAAAAACGTAACAGAGGTAAGCAAGAAGGAATCGAAAGATCAAAATAAAATTATAGAAAAGTTGGAAATAGTAAACTTTTGGCCATTTTTGAATGAGGATCAAAAGGAATATACATATTTACCCGTCATGAACGACTCTTTAAAACAAGTATACTAAGGCATAAAATCCTCAGAAAATGTAATAATTTTTACTGACCACAATGCAAAAGAAAATTATAATCAACAAAAGCTGCTTGAAAAAAGAATTCAAATTTAAATGGAGACAATAATTAAATTTTATAGAACTTATAAAGCAGAGATAATACAGTCAGTATACAATTTCATTAAATAATGAGAAAGCTTACCAAACTGAGATGTAGCCAAAATAATCTGTAGCAAAACATTTATATCTGTAAATACTTTTGTGAACAAAGGAGAGATGGAGCAGATAAAGAAAGTGGGTTTGCAGCTAAAAAATCTATAAAGGAAACAAATTAAAAAAACAGTCAAATAAAAATACAAATTCTAAAAATCAAAGGAGAGATAAAGAAAAATGAAAAACAGAACATTTGAACTAACAAATAATAAGAGTTCATTGTTTAAAAAGTTAACTAATAAATAGTCCACTAGTTAATTTAATTTTTAAAAAAGGATAGGGAAACAAATTGCTAATATTAAAAAAAAGGAAAAATAAAATTCATACTAAAATAGAGGAAATAAAGAAAATTATGCTAGTAAAACCGATAATCTGAAATTGATAACCTAAGTGAAATGTTTAAATGTTTACCAAAATATAAATTACTCAGATTAACAAAACACAAGTAAAAGGACCTAAATAATTTGATCTCAGAAAAAGAAATTAAAGAAAAACAGAGAAACTCATTGGCATTGTATAGTAATATAAATATTTAAGGTAGTTCTTGAAAGGCTAGTTAGAACAAAGGGAAAAGAAAGAAAAATTGAGGAGAAAATTATCCCTTTTCATAGATGATATAAATGGCTTAGAGAATCCTAAAATTAATTAAAACAATAATGAAATTATTAATTGAATTAAATTTGACACCATTGAAGCAAAATAAAATAATTACAGTAATAAAGTAGCAGAATGTAAAATAATATCACAAAAATCCTTAGTCTTTCTGCATACTAACAAAAACTAGTAGAAAAAATTTCATTCATAGTAACTACAGAATGTACAAAATATAAGCAAATATATGAATATATAATAATATTATATAATATTATGCATATTATATAATATAATAATAATATTAACTATAGTCTTATGTTCTACTCCTCCCATAACTTCCTCCCCCACAAATCATATCTAGATGTTATCATATATATTCTTTGTTAAATGAACAAAAAAAGCATTTAACTTCATGCAAGAAAGGATGGACTTGTGTTATAAAGAAAGTGGGTAATCTTGATTAAGGGAGGGATAAAGGAGGAGGTGATTGGAGGAAGGAATGAAGGGGATAGCTAAGTGTATGGAAGAATGAGGTGTTATGTAGGAAGGTAAGGGAATGACAGGGAGTATACAGGAGGGCAGCTTAAATAGGCTTATTCACCTAGGCTAGAGACAGAGGATACTGAGAAAATAGGCTGAAGTTCTTCAATCAGGGAAGGTGTCTCTAAGGTACAGGGGGATTGGGCCAGTCAGAAATGTTTTATATCTGGCTGGAGGACTTCTCTTGTTAATTTCTAAGTCCCTTGAGGGAGGAGACAAAAGGGCTCCTACCTGCCAGTGAAACTGATGGCTGCAGGAAGTCTCTGATAGGTACTTCCTACCAAGATGAATGCTTGCAGTTCCCTCAAGAAATAAAAAGAAAATAATTCCTTCCCTCTTTAGCCCTTGCCTTAATCTTCCATACAATGATTCACCAGAGACTTGTATAGGTAACAAAGGGGATTTATTAAAGTCAGGAATAATCAGAGGGAAAGAAGTTTTAGGTTTTCTAACTGCTGCTAGGGAGAAGGCTGGATGGTGGGGGATGAGTTGCAGGAGAGGTTTAGACTGAGAGAGTCCTGCTTTCCCAGTCAGGAAGATTTGACTGCCTTTGAAGTAAAATATTTATCAAATCACTAAATTGGGGTTAACTTGTTTAGGATGCCCTACTTGCCTACAGAATCTAGACCCACTATGTCCAATCACCAAGCCATCCTTCCTCCCAAGGCCCAAAGGGAAATTCAGGGAAATAACAAGGATGTAATGAGGAAATCAGGGAGAGGTCCAGAGAAATTAAATAGGTCCAAATTTCCCCAAGACAAAATAAGCACAGGCCAATGCTGAAGCCAAAAGGCCAAAGCTAAGCCAAAAAGCAGAAGCCAACAGACTAGGCCAAAGCCCAAAAAGCAAAAGCCCCCAGGCAAAGCAAAAGCCAGAAGGCAACTTCAGCCCTATTTATAGCCTCAGGCTCCAACTGACTTTCTGAAGATTCTAAGACCTCCAACTGTCTTTCTGTGACAGTTTGAAATTGCAGCAGCAAAAAGGCTTCTGCTAGCAATCTTGCATTACACTTGAAAGTTCCTTCCCAAAAAATTATTTCATATGCTTATATTAATGTCACTTAAGATTCCTTGTTAGATATAATCACATGGAAAATTTTGTCCATTGAACCTCTGATTATAGGTACCAGCCAAGGTATTACACAAGAAGACATATGCTTACCAAACGTGATTGTCAGTGTTCAGATCTACATAAAATCCAAATAAAAGAAGGATTTCTAAAGATTTTGAGGTTCACTAGATGCTCCTGTTTGATATTTTACTCATGGCATTGAGTTCTGTAAGATTACAGAGTATTCAGAATACAATGAAAAGAAAGTTTACATTGCTGTCAAAAGACCTGGATTTAAATCCTTGCTGTGTTGCTACCTATGTGACCTTGGGAAAATTATAAGACTTCTTTTGGTTTCAGTTTCCTCATCTAAATCTATTGTCTGATTTTGAATATATTAAGTGGGCAGGCCACATATTATTGTCCCCATTTTACAGATGAAGAAACTGAGACTCAGGGAGTTAAACCCATTTGCCCGAATCAGCACCGGATAATTCTTCTAATCCAAGTCACCATGTTGACACAACTGTGGGGTTATATGCATTTTTATTGCTGTCTAGTTTACTCTTTGTCAATCAGCAAAGTTTATATGTTATAGTAATGCCTCATTTGGATCACAGGTGCTCCCTAATGTCTGCAATGCCCTCTCTCTCACCTCTATTTCCCTGCCTTTCAGGTTTCCTTCAAGTCTGAGCCCAAAACTTACCTACTACAAGAATTTCTCATTCCCTCTTAATGCTAGTACTTTTCTTCAGAATTTCTCCTTTGTATGTCATGTATTTTGCATGTGGTCTTCCCCTTTAGAATATGAGCTCTCTGAGGACAGACAAAAGTTTTGCTTTTCTTGGTGTCCCCATCATTTATGTGCCTGGCACGTAGCAGGGAAATAGTAGATTCGTATTGACTTTGACTCACAGGGAAACAGAATTAGGTCATTTAATTATTATTATCCTCATTTTACAGATGAGGAAACAGATGATGTGAGATCCTCACCTATGGTAATATAGCTAGTAAATGCCTCTGCCAAAGAGAAGTTTATCTCTTCCTATTGTCATAGGCAAAAATTCAGATATTTAGTACAGTATAAAGAATTTTCCATCCATAATCCTAGCCATGAGTGCAGTATAATACCAATCTTGCTCAGACTTAATGTTCCTTTTCAAGCCTTGCCACAATGGATCTCCTGTCACCTAAAGGGACAGTGCTGAATTTCTGTGCCCATGGACAAGAAAATCTGATTCTGTTAGCACTGAGGAAATTCTTCACCATTTCTGCCATGCTTAATCAAATCTAAGTTGGAACGAAAAACAGAATTTCCACTGGGCTTTCAATATGTGGAGTAGTATGGTTCAATAATATTTCAGTCTGTCAGAAATTGTTTCTAGGGTAGAACCAGTATGTGACATGGAGGTAATGTTTGGGATTCTAGGACTTTACTTCTCTTCTTCCTTGGGTACATGGATATGTTTATGGAGTTTGTATAGCTAATTCCCTTTTCACTGTTTTTTTTTTATTGTATTCATGTGTGAATAATGGAAAGAATCTGACAGCATAACTATTTAGTATCTCTCATAGATCTTGGGGGAAAAATGCTATTTCCCTCTGGAGTTTTATCCTGGAAGACGTGCTTGGTTATTTTTTTGAGGGAGGGGGGGTTTGTTTATTTGTTTGTTTGTTTTCCTCAGATTTGACAAATACAATCCTGCCTAAAACTTGAAGGTCTGGCTCTTAATAATAGTTTCTCTATGCAAGGGTATGTATTTGTATCTATGTGCATACATGCGTACATACACTCACCTAGGGGGTTTGCACATATATGGGTTTCCTTCCTGCTTTTATGGAAAGATAGTTTTTGATAAATGCTGCAACAGATGGAATTCCATATTACATCCATTCATATGAATAGCAAACGGCTTCATCAAGATTCATATTCCTATACATGAATTGCCAAGATTTTCATAAAAGAATTGCCATTTGCTCTATCAGACAAGGAAATTTAGAAAAGACTGACCAGATAAATATTCCCTATTGTCTCCTCCTTGTAAGAAAAGCCTCCTTGGGGAATGTTTCAAGGAAGGATTTCTTTTCTTTTTCTTCCTTCTCCCTTCCCCCCACCATTCAGCTTTGCTACAAATTCATTACTATTGTCTACAAAGGGAACTCAAGGGGGAAAGTTTGAATTTCAGTTTCAATGATGAGCCTTCAGGAAGGTTCTTTTAACAAAACAGAAATGAACTTGTTGCATTCTCATATCTGCTCAATATTCAAGAGTCTTTGTGCCTTTAATCCTCACAAGCAGGGACACCAAAGTTATTTCACTTTACACTTTTTATACTCATCTAATCAGAATGATTTCTTAGTCAATGAATTGCAAACCATGGTCCCAGAAGTGAGTAAGTCACTGAGCCAAACAATCCCATGCCTTCTGGTTTTATTTATCAAGACTGGCTATTTGAACATGCTGAACACATCTAAGCAGGAAAGATCCAAGCCTTCCAGGGATGGTGGGATTTTGCATAACAGAAATGAAGTGTTAAAATGGTCTTGTGAAGAAATCTTTGAGTCTTATAACTTTTTTGGTAAGTTATTCATCTGGTTTTCCTTCATTCCCTTCTTTTATCAGTTTAAAAACAAAAAAAGTTTTAGACTAATTGAAAAAGGAGTCCATCTTTACTCCTGCATATAAGCTGCATATATTTCTACATAGCTACAGAGAAGATAAGGGCTGGGTCTCCATGAATCCAGTTTAACAGGTCAAGTAAGTGACCCAAAAAGCAGAGGTAGAGTAATGTGGAGGAGAGAAATCTGAATTGGAATTCAGAAAAGCTGTGATTTCACACTGGCTACATCATTACTATGTGACACTGGGTAAATCTCAATTTTTCTGGGCCTTAATTTCCCCTTTTCTAAAATACGAATGGTAGTAGCTGCCCTGCCAATATCTATAAGCTCAGGGATCAAATGATTCATATTCTGAATACAAATGCAAAAGGTTACAGTTTTAAAAAAAGAAGAAGAAAATCATTGACTAGAATTTGGAATAGAAGAGGAAAGCATCACTTAAATAACAGATACTCTGAAAAATAGAAAAAGAATTCAATATTTTAGTGAACAATAAGAAGGAATAGAACAAATCAAAAGGGAAAGGAACAAACATTTATTAAGCACCTATTATATGCCAGGAACTCTGCTAAAAGCTTTTACAAACATTATCTCCTTTCATCCTTACAACAACTCTGAGAGTTATTACTATCTCCATTTTATATTTGAGGAAACTGAGGCAGACAGAAGTTAAGTAATTTGCCTAGGGTCATATGTAAGTGTCTGAGACTGGATTTAACTCAGACATTCCTGACTCCAGGCCCAGCACTCTATCCATTGTGCCATCTAACTTATCTATGAGAAGGATTATACTATCAAAAATAGCTGACCTGGAAAACCTAACAAGAAGTGATTTAAGAATCACTGACGAGGTTGAGACTTCAGGCAAAGATGATGGCTTGAAACATTCTAGTCAAGCCCAACTCAACTCAGAAGCATGGCATTAAAGGTGCTAGATGGTGCAATGACTTGTCAAAACTGAAGGGAAAACCCAATAAACTCTATTTGGTCTAGTACTACCGTGGAGATGACTGGAAACATGAAGGCACTCATTGTCAGGAGAAGGCTTGAGGGATCTGAAGCCAATGGAACTTCAGGAAAATGGAGCCTGTTGTCAGTGGAGTCTTGGTCTTGGCCTTTCAAAACCACAGCAAGGGCTCCTGGTAGAAGATTCTGTCAGGAGACAGAGGTGCTTCGCTGGGGCTTTAAGACTGGCCTGCCACCAGCGTGACCTCCAATATCCTGTCAAGGACACCAGGTTGGTGACTAAACACAAGGAGAGAAATAAGGGACAAAGGCAGAAGCCAGAAAGGGAGGCAGCTGGTCCAACCTGACCTGAGTTCAAGGTCCACTCTCCTGGCTTAGACAAGACAGAGAGGGGGATAGCCTAAGATTCTACCACCACCAGGATTCTTAAACTGGGTTCACAAATCTTTCCTTCTTCACTAAACATTCCAGATATCCTCACAGGGAAATAAAAGGAGAATGTCTGGTTCTCTTGAATCAGAATTGGGGGTAGATCTGCTTATAGTTCCCAACATCCATGAGTTATATGGAGACCACAAACATATGGCCCCCTTAGGAATTTACCAGGAATTTACCATGAATTCCCATCTGCTGTAGGGAGGCATCTCTCTGCTCAACATTCAGAGACATTCAGGAAAATACTAGAAGAAGTCTTTATGTGAACCTCTGGCTATGAGACAGCCTTTCTTATCTGTAGCTTAAGATCAGTTTAGCTCTAAATAGAGCATATGCAGAAAATAAATATTGCTTAGTATGGAGTAGCGGAGGCAATGGGATTTGAGACCATGTTGTATAAGGAACCATTGAAATAAATGTGGGGATGTTTAGCTTGGATGACAGAAGATTTGGCGGTAGCTTATGCTTGTTATTTCCATGACACCATCTATACAACTAAGGCTTTTGTCCTCCTCTCTTTCTTTCAATCTTTCCCTAAATCAAATCTTTTCTAATGAGTCCTCTTTTCTCATTATGTACCTGAAAGATTTAAACTTCAGCTTTGGTATTTGACCCTTCTAGTGAATAATCTGAATTGATTTCTTTTAGTACTGAGAGATTTGATCTCCCTGCTGCCCAACAGACTCTCAGAAGTCTTCTCCAGTATCACAATTCAAAATTATTGATTTCTCGGCACCCTACCTTGTATTATATGTAGAGGGAGCTAGTTGGTTCAGTGGAAAGAGAGTTGGATCTGGAGTCAAGAAGACTTGAATGAAAATCTTACTTAAGACACTTAGTAGCTGTGTGACCCTGAACAAGTCACTTAGTCTATGCCTACCTCAGTTTCCTCATTTACACAATAGAGCTAATAATTTCATTCAGTTGTTTCTAATTCTTGATGACCCTGTGTGGGATTTTCTTGACAAAGATACTGGAGTGGCTTGCCATTCCCTTCTTCAGATAATTTTATAGATGAGAAAACCAAGGTGTTTTCAGGGTCAACAGGGTCAAGCCTGGGTTCACAGAGCTAGTAAGCATTTGAGGCTATATTTGAACTCAGATCTTCTTGAGTCCAGGACCAGCAGTTTAGCCCTTATACCACCTAACTCCTCTATGGAGATAATAATAGCATCTACCTTTCAGCTTTGCTGTGAGGATATAAAGAGATATTGTTTGTAAGTGCTTTGCAAACCTTAAAGTTCTATATTAAATCAAGCTAATATAATTATTATTGCTAGCTATTTATAATTATAAGTACTATATAAATGCTAGTTATTATAATTATCATACATTTTAAAATGTCATCCCTGTCCCTGCTAGATTAGATAATAAAATACGTACAAGACACTGTGCCAGATTCTGGGGATGAAGCATGTCAAAAATAGACCATGAAACAATCTTTTCCCTTAAATAGTTTGCTTTGAGCTGACTAGATACAACCTATTCCCAAGTAAATAAATACAGTCTTAAAAAACAATTTCAGGAAGGAGAAGTCTGGTGTAGAGGGCTATACTTGTACTGTGATTTGAAGGATGCCAGGGATTCTCTGAGGCAGAGGTGAGGAAGGAATGCATTAACATATGTTTCTTGAATTGAATTATATTTCCATCTCTAAGGGATACAGGGTTATGTTGAGTTATTGATACTAGCAGATGCCTTACTAAATATCTACTTTTGTTCAGAAAACTGAGCTCTCATTGAGTCACAGCCGTTTCTTTATTTTAAAATGCAACCATTTGTTTCAGAAATTAAGACCTCTAAGCCACAAGCAGATCTGAACAGTTAAACAAAAGCAAGGGGGAAGAAAAAACCTACTTCAACTCTCGGGGTATAAAATGGCACCACATGTCCTCCAAGGAATTGTACTCCATTGAATGCAATGGGGGTAATTCATTTCCCAAATTAATGAAAACAGCCTGGGACCTCTTTATTAAATATTAATATACCATGCACACAAGCCCTACATGTGGTCACCCACACACTCAATCACTGGCAATTACAAAGTTAAACACACTGTGAGAAGTTACACTTTTTTTCCACCAGAAACTCTTTCAGGCCAAAACAAAGTCTACACATTCCTTTCTTGGAGAAGGTGAAGTTCTTTTTGATACAGTTGAGGGACACCTACTCCTTTCGGCCCCAACTCTTTATCTTACCCATGTGACTGACAGGTGAAGTGATTTGGTTGGTCACTGGGTCCATAAGCATTCTCTCTCTCTTGTTGAGAGGCTTGTCTAAGCAGGAAGGATATTAAAAGTAATTGTAGCAAGTGCTGGGTTCTGAGGATTCCACCTCTTTAAAAATCTGAGCAGATTATGGCATTGTGATGAGTCCACTCTTTACAGGAGTTCTCCATTTTCCTGCCATTTGGACTGGGCAAGGTTTCCCTACAAAGCGATAGAGTTGACTCTAGGAGACTAAGGATAAAAGTCAGCCCCCTTTGATTCCATTTACTTGAGGATCTTAGCCCATCTATATGGAGTTAAGGACCTTTTGACTTGGCAGATGCTCCAAGATATCATGAGGCAGTAACATTTCCTACTCTGTTGACCAGATGTGTTTCCAAATGGAGGTGAGAGATACTGAGTCTAACTTAGTTTTAAGTGAATCTCTCTCTCTCTCTCTCTCTCTCTCTCTCTCTCTCTCTCTCTCTCTCTCTCTTTCTCTCTCTCTCTCTGTTTCTCTCTCTCTCTCTCTCTCTCTATCTGTCCATCTATCCATATGTCTGTCTATCCATCTGCCTATCTATCTATCTATCTATCTATCTATCTATCTATCTATCTATCTATCTATCTATCTATCTATCTTGATTATCCTTTCTCTGTTATGGCTAAGTAAATCTCTTTTTGTTAACTATTAAATGGTCCATGAATGTTTCATCTAATTCTAATATGGCCCTAATATGAAATAGTGCACTCAAAATGTTTTATTGATACTTTTTATTTTTATATCACAGTTATTTCTAGGTATATACCACTGTTCCCCCACTTCCCACCCCATTGAATTCTCCTTTGTAACAAAGAAAAATGATTAAAGAAAACTGTCTGATAATCATGATATCTGACAATAAATACATCATTCTGCCTTAGTATATCTTCCCATCCCTCACCTCAGTCAAAAGGAGACAAGTATGTTCCCTTATCTGTTTACTAGAACCATTTCTTTTTGCTTTCTCAATCAGCTGGATTTCAAGTTCCTTCTACAAGACTCAATTAGTCCCATTCATTATAAACATTCGAGTGATACTAGCTCATCAAAAATGCTGCCTATAGAAATCTGATAATGGGCAACTTGTATCACAGTCATAACTAGCAACTCAGTGTCTAACGTATGTAGAAGGAAAAACATCCTTGAATCAAATTTAAAAACTTAATTAGTTGGGGGCAGTGAGGTGGCTCAGTAGTTGAAAGCCAGGTCTAGAGATGGGAGGTCCTGGGTTCAAATTTGACCTCAGACACATTCTGGTTGAGTGACTGAGGGCAAGTCACTCAACTCCCACTACCTAGCTCTTACCGTTCTTCTACCTTGGAACCAAAACACAGTATTGATTCTTAGATGGAAGGTAAGGATTTTTTTTTCTTAAGACTTAATCAGTTGAAGGGTAAGGGGAAAGACCTGAGGGAGGTGAAACCCAGAGAAACCACCCTAGCACACTGCTGGAGAAAGCATTATGACAAAGTATATGTGTGGGAGTAGGTAGAGGAGGGAACAAAAGAAGGATATGCTTTGGAAAAGCATGCCTTGGATAGAATAGCTAAACAGCACCAGCAGGTATTTCTCCATTTTAAGTAATGAGCGAATAAAAAAACTAATTAAATGCTAACTTTGCATGAACGATTGTCCCATATAAGCTCTAGAGACACAAATATAAAAGTGACATAGTCCCTACTCTCAAGGAACTTGCATTCTAATAGAGGGAGAAAACATATAAGGGTAAGGCCTGGGAAGAGCCTTGGTGTGGGATATCACTGAAATGGTTAGTGGAGAAATAGGACCATCCATAGACATGCCCTTTCCAGGACCAACTTCAGTTTATTGTTCAGTCCTTTCAGTTGTGTCTGATCCTTATGACCCAATTTAGGTTTTTCTTGGCAAAGATACTAAAGTAGTTTACCATTTCCTTCTCTAGTTCATTTTATAGATAAGGAAACTGAAACAAACAGGGTTAATTAAATAACTTGGCCAGGATCACATAACTAGTAAGTGTCTGATGCTGGATTTGAACTCATGAAGATAAGTCTTCTAACTCTAGGATCAGTACTCTCTCCACTCTTAACCTGGCTGCCCTAGCAACTTTGGTGGTTTTTAATTACAATTTTTAGAGCAAGAGGCAAAAAGCAGGGGGTGGGGGAATATGTGCAAACTGGGTGGAATGAAGGTGAGATGCAGGTTTCCAGGAAGTTCAGAGCTAATCATCTTAGCTTCTCCAAGATATATAGGCTCTGGAAACCAAGTTTGGAGGATGGCATAGCAAAAGCAGCATGGTAGAAAATGACCCAGAAAACAAGTGAACCATTCATGTTTACTAGGTGCCAAGTTCAGTTGTTTCTACAGTAAAACAGGAGTCTAAGTGTGATTAGTGCCCTCTAAATCTTAGTGCCTTGGGGCAAAGTTCCTGTTGTCCACTCTCCTTATTGGACAAATTATCACTCCAGGGCCTAATTTTCCATCTTCATCTTGCCTCCCACTTGGACTTAATTCTTATTCATCACAATTGTCTTTGTTTAACTTGAACTTGCTTTTTTTTTGTCTTTCAATATTCAAATAATACCTCTACCTCCTCTCTGAATGTTATTTTATTACCATCTATCTACCTCTTATATACATACACTCCCACTTTAGTTATTAGCGGCTCAGACTGGGTGAAAAGTTATAACCAATGAAGCAAGGTGCATAAAAAAAAAGAAAGGAACATACCAAAATCTGTGAGACACAGCCAAAGCAGTACTTAGGGGAAATTTTCTCTTTCTAAATGCCTGTATCAGTAAAAGTGAAGAAGAACAGAACAACAAATTGGGCACACAAGTAAAAAAAACTAGAAAAAACTATAAATTAAAAATTCCCAATTAGACACCAAAATATAAATCCTAAAAAAATCAAAGAAAAGATTAATAAAATTGAAAAAAAGGAAAAAAATCATTGAGCTAATTCTAGGAGCTGGATTTATGGGGAAAAAACCAAACACAATAAAATAGGTAAACTAGTGACTAATTTGGTTTTAAAAAAAAGGAAGAGAGAGGTATTAGAGGCAGTGGGCCAAAAGTCAAATAAAACAATTTGTATACTACCACAATTGCCATCCTCTAGATGAAGAGTATGATCTCATTAGGTACTCAAAAAAGTTATAGTTTGGGATTTGCTATCTCCTAATTGCACCTGAAAATAGTATGGGCAAAAAAGTGGCATACTTAGCCTCAATCCTGGTTGAATTCTATATATATTGATATTTTCCCTCAGGGTGGGACAGCAGAAGTAATAATGACAGAAGCAGAAAATTCCTAGAATGGAACCCAAGAGCAGATTGTTGCAAATGTCAAATGCTACCCCTCTCTTAGACCAATGTAGTCCTTTTTAAAGCAGGGGTCTGGGCCCAATGATATCTCAAAATTCTTTTTAGCTCCAGAACATAGAATTCCATTCAAACTGGCTAACTTACTTTGGAATCTAAAATTAATGACTATCTGCAAAAGAATGAGAAAATATATTGTTTTATTGCTACTTTAGTTAGAATACCAAAAGCAGGAAAGTGAAGGGGCTACAGATGGGACAAAATGGACAGTTAAGCTTGGTAGTACCATCCCTTGGGACTCAGTCTCTTCATTAACCCTCTGATAGAGGGATTGGTCAGAATAACTAGATTAGGGAAGGAATTCAGGAAACTGCCATTATTGTTTATAATATTCTACCAAACTCCAGCACTGACTAGTAATCAAAAGACCTAGTCTTAGTCTTAGTCACTCTGCTGAAACTGTTCCCGCCAAAGTGATCTCTTAATTGCTAAAACTAACATTATTTTCCTCATTCCTTCTACTTCTTGATTTCTCTGGCACTACTGACTGTTGTTTCCTCCTAAATATTCTTTCCTTTTTGGACTTTTTTTTGATAATATTTTTCTCCCCAGTTTCATGTAAAAACAATTTTTAATATTCTTTTTTAAAGTTTGAGTTTTGAATTCTCTCCCTTCCTCTCTCCCTGTCCTCTCTCTTCTATGATATGGTAAGGAATATGATATAGATTTTACATGGCCAATCATATAAAACATTTTCCCATATTAGTCCCTTTGTGGAAGAAAACTCAAACAAAAAAATGAAGAAGGGGGCAGCTGGGTAGCTCAGTGGATTGAGAGTCAGGCCTAGAGACAGGAGGTCCTAGGTTCAAATCTGACCTCAGACACTTCCCAGCTGTGTGACCCTGGGCAAGTCACTTGACCCCCATTGCCCACCCTTACCACTCTTCCACGTAGGAGCCTATACACAGAAGTTAAGGGTTTAAAAAAAAACAAAAAAATGAAGAAGGGAAATATAGTATGCTTTGGTTTGGATGCACTCCATTGGTTCTTGTTCTAGAGGTAAATAGCATTGTCTTGGTTTTCTGGATTTTATAACACTATTTCCTCTGGGTTCACCTCATCCCTATTCACCTGCTCCTACACTGTCTCTTTTGTTGTATAAATTGTTATACAAATTAACTGCAAATATCCAAGACTCTGTCCTGAGCTTTTTTTCTCTTGTCTCTCTGTATTCTCTCATTTAGTAAGTTCATCAACTCCCTTGGGTTTAATTCTCTCCTCTTGGCAGATGACTCCTTAAACTACATATTCAGTCCTATTTTCTCTCCTAAGTTCCGGTTCTGTATCATCAATTTGCTTATTAGGTATTTCAAATTGGATGTCCCATAGACATTTCAAACACAGCGTGTCCAAATTAGTACGTATCTTTCCCAATAAACCTATCCTACTTTCAAACTTTTGTATAGTTCCCCAGGTACATTACCTTGGGATAATAGTCCTTACTCCTCACTCTCACATTCCCCACACGAGCAAACAGTTGCCATATTTTGTTGTTTCCATCTCCATAACACCTTTCATAGCCATCCCCTCCTCTCTGCTAACACAACCATCACCCTAGTGCAGGCCCTCATCAACTATCACCTGCTTGAATTACAAGAACCTTTTACTTGTTCTTCACATCTCAGGCCTCTCTTTTCTTCCATCCATTCTCTAATCAGTTGCCAAAGAGATTTTCCTAAAATGTGTTAGTAGGACTATATCATCTCCATTACTCTCACTCAAAAAACTCCAAGAGCTCCTTCCAAAATCAGATATAAACTTCTCTGACATTTAAAGTATTTTATAACTTGGCCTTTTTCTACCTTCCAAGTCTGCCAAGACATTGCTCTTTTCCATGCCCTCCATGGTCTATCCATACCTACCTTCTTGCTGTTTCTTAAACACAACATTTCATCTTCCATTTCCATGCCTTTAGCAAACTCTTTCCCAGACCTGGAATGTTTTCCAACCATAGCTTTGCTTCTGGAATTCTTGGTTTCTTTCAAAATTCAGTTTAAGCACCACATTTTTGCCTAATATTTGCTTAATCCTCAAAACTAGCTTTGTATATGATTTATATATACTATATGTGCACATATTTTCTACTCCATCAGAATGCAAGCTCCTTGAGGGGAGTCTTTTGTCTTTGTGTCCCTGATGATTAGCAAAGTGACTGGTACAAATTAATTACTTAACAAATACATGCTGATCAGTTGTTAATTGATTGAGTGCTTTCTGTTACCTTGGCAAAATTACTAATTAACCACTCTTGTTAAGTGACTAGGGGCAACGAGGTAGAAGAAAAGATAGAGGGTTGAGCTTGGAGTCAGGAAGATCTGAGTTCAAATCCACCTTAGACACTTACTAGCTTTTTGATCTTGGACAAATCACTTTAGCCCTGTTTGCTTCAGTTTTCTCATTAATAAAAGAATAATAATGACACCAACTTCTCAGGGTTATCATGAGGATAATAGTTGTAAAGTATACAGTGTTTGGCACATGATAAGTGCTATATAATATTGGCTATCATCATCATCGTCATTAAATTCCAGTTTCCTCATTTGTAAATTGGATAAAATAATGTGCTGCCTAGCATAAATGTATGTAAAAGATTTTTTTTGCTGTAAAGATAAATATACAAATATAATACTGTTGTCTGTTTTTGTCATTCTTTGTGTTTATATGTCCATCCATCATCACTCTCATTATTTAGAGATGTTTTAATAAGAGATTTTAAAAACTATTTTTGAATTATAAATAAAAACAATTAACAGCTTTAAAAAATTTAGAGCTCCAAATTTTCTGTCTTTTTCTTTCTTCCCACTTATTGAGAAAGCAAGTAATTTGACATAGATTGTGCACATATAGTCATGCAAAACATATTTTCACATTAGTCATGTTAGAGAAAACAGACAAAAAAAAGAAAAACATTTAAAATAGTATGCTTCAAGTGGCATTCAGACTCTATCAGTTCTTTCTCTGTAGGTGTATAGCATTTTTTAATCATGTCATTTAGAATTGTTTTAAATCTTTGTATTGCTGAGAATTGCTAAGTCATCCACAGTTGATCTTCATACAATATTGCTGTTACTATCTACAATGTTCTCTTGGTTCTGCTCACTTCATTTTGCATCAGTTCATGTAGGTCTTTCCAGGTTTTTCTGAAATCATCCTCATATTTCTTATAGTACAATAGTGTGCCATCATAGTCATATGCAACAACTTCCTCCATCATTCCCCAATTGATGGACATCCTCTCAATTGCCAGTTCTTTGCACTAAAAAGCTGCAATAAATATTTTTGTACACATAGGTCCTTTTCTATTTTTTTATCTCTTTGGGTTATAGACCTAATAGTGGTATTGCTGGATCAAAGGATATACACAGTTTCTGAGCCCTTTGGGCATAGTCCTAAATTGCTATCCAGAATAGTTGAAGTAATTGTCAATTCTACCAACAGTATATTAGTATCCCAATTTTCCCACATCACCACATTTGCCATTTACCTTTTCTGTCATATTAGCCATTCTGACAAGTGTGAAGTGGTACCTCAGAATTCTTTTAATTTGCATTTCCCTAACCAATAATGATTTAGAAAAATTTTCATATGACTATAGATAGCTTTTGAAAGTTGCTTGTTCATATCCTTTGACCATCAATTGGGCAATGACTTATAGTGGTAATAAGAGAGTTTTAGAAGTACACAAATACTATGTGCTTTGGGATCCCTCTTGTTGAATTACTTTGGGGAGTCTATCAATCAGAATGCTTGGTCCCTGATCATTTTGTAGGTTTTGATTTTATATCCATAGTCTCTTTTATGAATTCTACAAGTAAACATGAAAATGCCAAAAAATGCTAAGAAAATTAATAAGTAATAGTATAAAGGAAAAAGAGGTCAAGCAAAGGCCACTTTCCAGCTTCCCATGGGAGCTGGGCATATACAATTGTGAAGGAAAGAACATTTAAGAGAAGAGAATAGTCAGTAGTCCAAAATATTGCAGAAAGATCAAGGAGGAGAGCTGAGAAAAGGCCATTAGATTTGGCAATTAGGCAATTACAATATCACCAGTAACTTTGGAGAGAGCAATTTCAACTGAGTGATAAGATGAAAAACTGAGATTAGAACTGAAATCTCTTAATTGCTAGTCTGGGCTGAGGCTTGGCAGCATGTCTTAAATTCCTTCCTTCAGCTGATTATCCTAACCAATCTCTGCCATGCCATGGGGCAGAGTGGATAAGATGGTAGAGCTGGATTCAAATCCTGCCTCAGCCACTAGATATGTGACTCTGGGAAAATCACTTAACCTTTCTGAGCTTCATTCAGCTTTCTAACAAAATAATAATAATAATATCTTGAGGGCTTCCCTCACATTGTTTTGTGAGAAAGGAATGAGGACATTTATACAAAGTGCTTTGCAAACTTCTTAATTATATACATATGTGCATTAATTTCAGTTTTTATGATTTCTGAAGAAAAATATATAAAATAGAGACTGTAAAGTCCCAAACGTGATCTGACTCAGATAGATTTGCCAAATAAAGCTAAGAAACTAAGTAGAATTAAGAGTGTCTCCCAAGTATCTGGCACAGAGAAGGCGCTTAATAAAATGCTTGGTAATTGATTGGTGAGTAAAATTTTCATCAAAATTGCCTTTCATAGAGAGACCTTGAGAACTTTATAAAAAATGAAATTATATACCAAAATAAAAATGATTCCATACTGAGAATTCACAGGGTTGTCAAAATTAAAAGATAAAGAAATTTATTTTATAAAAAAAGAATAAATATCCTCTCTCCTTTGGGATCCCTCTTGCTAAAATACTTTGGAGAGGCTTTACTCTCAATGCTAAGTCTGGCCAATTTGTAGCCTTTCATTTTACATTTTAAAAGTTTCTTTTATAAATTCCACAAGTGAATATGCAAATGCCAAAAAAATGCTAAGGAAAATTAATAAGCAATAGTATAAAGGAAGAAGAGGGCAAGCAAAGGCCATTCTCCAGGTCCCAGTGGGAGCTAGGAATGTACAATAAGCTTGAAAATTGGAGTCATTTTGCAGTCATCACCTGTCATGATGCCAGGACAGACAATGGTCCTGTTCAAACAGTTTTTGTTTTGCAACTTAAAGGAGTTAGTCGGATGGTAATAAAGAATGAACTGTCTTGTTCTGCTGTCATTCTTCCCTCTAAAGTCCTCCTCTGATGCCTCATCTTGAGCAGGAGGTGAGCCAGGGTTCTCAAAGGCCAAGCCAACAGAGGGTGAACTTTAGCCAGTCTTACCAGACTAGAAAGGCTTCAATTCCAAGGCTGGTCAGCACTGGGTGTCAGTTAGTTGAGGACTAATCTCAACGGTCATTTTGACTTTTGTCCTGCCATTGGCTCTCCAAGAGAGAGTGAGGTTGACCACTCTGTGCAATTATGCCTCACTTAAATCCAACTCACAAGTCAAGATATCACCTTCATAATGCCACTGATCCCCTTGAAAAATGAAGGATGAACAACAACCCTGAAAAGTGTGATAGGACTTACACTTTCCTGATGTAGCTTTTCCCCTTCTGATTGGCCCCAGCTTCCCTGTTGGAGTTTCATAATCCAGGAGCATAAAAGGTCCTAGGTCCCTGTAGTCTGGACCTCTCAGACTTGGTGGATGCCTTAGACTACACCAATCATTAATATCTGATAATTTATTGACCAGACTGTTTAAATGGAGACAAGGTAGGAATGGGATGGGTGGAAATGGTCCAGAAAAGATAACAGTCTCTGTATACTTGTTGCATATCCTTGCTGTATTATGGAAAAGTCAATCTCCTCATTAAATGTTCACTGACTTGCCAATGCCTGAACTAGTCAACAGAAGCTTAGTACTAGATAGTTGGACACTAGTAATGAATTGACAATGAATCTTCACAAGTGATGCCTTAGAGTTGTTCAGGCAAGCAGAAAACTAGCTCCTCCTCCTTAGATGGACCAAATGATCACTTCTACTTCTTCTCAGCTTCTCCCTTCATCACTCCCAGGGGAATAACTTCACCTTAAGCAGGGTCTTGACTTTGCCCTTTACTCAGAGTTGGATAGGACCAGTCACTCTGCCAGGAGACAACAATAGGGTTTAGGGTGGAGGTGGTGGTGGGTGATGGTGATGAGAATAATTTTGCCTGAGGTTTCTCTCTCTCTAAACAACCCTATTTGGCTGTAATCTCCTTGAAGAAAAGGATCCTGTCTTATCTAAACTTTCTATTTCACCTCAGTATCTGTCCTCTGGATGCAGCAGATGACTTAAGAAAATATCTAATTAATTTATTTGTTGAATTGTAGAATCTTAGGTTTGAGAGAGAGTTTAGATCTTCTATAACTGAGTCTTCTGACTTGGACCTCATAACTCTCAGTATGAAAGTCATCTTTTAGTTTTAGGCATGTGCAGTTATAGTGTGGGTAGTTTCTGCTGACATCGATAAGAGTCTATGCATTGATAGAGAAATGGATTCTTCAGACTCCTGCTATTGATAGATATGAGCAAGTTATCAGAACTCCTGGTATCAAGTTGTTTTATTGAATTGCAATAAAAACCATTAACCAGGTACCACTATAATTACTTAAGAGTGATAGACAATGGAAGACAGTAGAGTTAACCTAGTCCTGGGATTTCTCTTGTAAACAGGTCTCCAGAGGAATGTTTGGGAATCTTTATAATTTTTAGTGAACTCTGCTTTAACAATGAATAGTAGAGTACTGACTGTAAGAACAGTTCAATCTCATGTCAGAGAAATGACTCATAAAATGATGTTTCTGATTTTCTTTAAAAGAGATGGAAAGGGGAAGAGAGACTAGAGAAGTCTGCTTTAGGGCCCTAAGTAGAAATTCTGTCTCATAGGGAAAATTCAGTTGAGTCCAGAGTCACCAAGTTGGACAAGTCTAAGGTATGAACCATCCTGTGTATGAATAAGATAAATTGGAGACAGAGGTCATAGGAATTGAGGAGAAGGTGGTATTAGGAGTCTAGGATATTCAATGGCAGAAGAATTTGGGATGGAGAAGACTGAGAGCTTAAAGCTAAATTTATAAAGATTAAGGGAGTTACTTAGAGGTCCACAGATGACAGAAAAAAAGATCTAGACTGGATGAAATAAACTTTAAAGGAAGAAAGGTGGTTGCTGGGAGATGATAGCCAAGAGAAAGTCTAAAAATAACAATGAGGATCAAGGGGTGGACAAACTCATCCTTCTGACTATGTATGAAGAAGCATAAGAGAAAGATCAACCAGTGTCTGAGAAGGTGCCAAAGATGTATTATTTTCAAGAGAAGGCTGGGTTTCAATGAACACCAGCAGATGGAAAGAATTTAAGAAGAGATCAAGGATCATAGGATGATAGATTTAGAACTAGAAAGAACATCAGGAGTGATCTAGTTCAAATTGCTCATTTAATAGATGAGGAAATTGAGGTCAAGAAAAGGAGGCAGCATTTTATGGTGTAAAGAGTATGGACTTTGGAGTCAAAGGAACTAGGTTCAAGGTCCACTTCTGATGCTGCCTTTGTGACTTTGGACCAGGCACTTAACCTCTTAGAGTCTTGGTTTCTTCTAAATTGAGGAAGTTGTACTAGATTATTGCTAAGTTCTTTTCATTCTGTAGATCTATTATTCTATAAGATATCCCCAAAGTTTTGGTTCTGTTTTAAGCTTTAAGATACTATAACTGCACTAAGACTTTTAGGACACATTATTACAGTCACTTATCTAACCAAGGTCACACAAGTAGTAAATGGTAGAACTGAGAGTTGGGACTCGAATATATTCTTCTGACTCAAAATCTGACACTTTTTACCTGCCTAACCATATCTGAAGAACTGTCATATGGAAAAGAAATTAGACTTGCTGCTCTTGGTCCCCTTAGGGACAATGGCTAATAGTTTTAGAAAGTTATTTTGGGAGTTGATATCATGAAACTACATAGAGTTGTCCAAATATATAATAGAGATTCTCAAAACACAATTTCTGTAGTACCTCCTAAGCAAGAGTTTTTGTAATGCCCTCACTCATTAGTGCTTTTTCCCTGCTAAGACTTTGTATAACTTTTAAACAATTTCTATTGACTTATTTGTGCTCATGTTGTTTACCTCCCCATTCATGCCAGATGATGTAAGCTCCTTGAGGGAAGGGACTATTTGTCCTTCTTTTTATAAAACATATTGCCTTGTATATAGTAGATATTTAACAAATACAATGCAGTGGGTTAATTGAATTGAATTATATCTAATAGTGACTTCCTTCCTACTGGAGAACTTTATGCCAGAAGCTAAATGATCACTGATCAGGGCTGTAATGCTGGGAGGGGTGAATCTACGTATTAGTAAAGGTCGGACTATATGGCCTCAAGCCTTTTTAAAAATTCCATGACTTTATTTCCTTTTGAAGATACATCATTTAATCCAAGTTTTATGTTGTGAAAAGGTCTGTTTGATCTAGGGGAATAGGGTTAGACCTGGAAGGGGCTTTAGAAATAATATGATACAAAATCCTCATTTTCCAGAGGAGGAAAATGAGGTCCAGAGACCAAATGACTTTTTCAGGATCACACAAGTAATGAATAACAGGTACAGATTGAAACCCACATTCTCTGACTCCAACGCTATGACTCTAACATTCTGTCATAACAACATTTTTATAAAATAGTCATAGTAGAACTTCATTTTATGAGATAACTACATTCTAAGACTCTTCACATAAGTTGAAAATTGTCTGTAATAGTGAACCTAATTATTTAGTAAGTATTTCTTATACAAATATACTTAGGTACTTTATGACTTTTCTTAGACTTATCAGAGCTACCAGCACCACTACTCTTGTAGTTTGGAGTCATCTTTAATAGCTAAAAATTGTTAATGAAACAAAATGAAGCGCTGCTTTAATGTAGACATAACTTGTTAGAAGTGAGAACTCCGGGCAAAAACTGATGTGGGAGCTTATATTTGGTGCAAAACAATGTAATGACTCACAGTAATGAATCTCAGAATGGATAAGTATGATTGGGCAAACAGGTGCAAGACGTTATGCTGATTGGGAAAATGGCAAGAATACAGTGCGTATTAAAAATTTTTTAATCTTACATATTTTTCTGCCTTTATTTTTTAAATCACCAGTCATGTATACCTGAATTCATGTTATTGAGTTTGCATAAAATGAAGTGCTGTTGTATTATTAGGTTTCTGGTCAATGGTTTATTACCAGAATTTAATTTCTAAGAAAAAAATAACTACAAAATAAAATCACCCAAGACTGCATATTTATTAAAATACTTTTTTTATTGCTCTAGTGGAAGTGGCTTCAGAGCAGTTATCTGTGAAGCTTCTGATGGAATCATCTGTTGTGTAGATCTCCTACTTGTCTGTGCTCCAAGATACCTCCTGGCTCATTGCCCTGCTCAGTGTGAGCATGATGAATTGATAATTCGCTGTCCATGGTCCTCAGGATTTTCAAGAATATTCTGTTAAGGAAAATATAAAGCTTGGAATATATAAGTAGCAGAACTAGTGTATATATTATGTCCTAAAGCCACAGCTGATATAGATCATAAGACAACCTGGTATTATTATAAAGGATGCTACCACCTTCCTGGCTTATCACTTTCACTCCCAGTATGCTTATACTTTGGAGTATCCATCTTTTGTCATTGTATTAGCATGCTGAGTTTTTCTGGGCACATAATTCTGGATTCGTGGCCCATGCTTCTTAATTTTGTAAATATGATTTATTCTCCTTTGCCTCCTTTGAAAAGTCTGCTGTGATGCTAATTATTGTTCCTTGTAAGTGATTTCTTTATTTCTTCTGGAAGTTTGTGGTATTTTCCCCTCTACATGGTTTAACTGTGATTATGTATGTTAAATCTTGCGTTCTTTCTTGTTGACCCTTTATTAATTCTTTCAATCTGTATTTTTGGGTTGCTTTTTGCCAATAATGAGAAAGTGTATTTGAAGATTTTCTGAAACATGTTCTGAAATATATTCATGTGGATCTATCCTTCAGATCTATCACTGAGTTTGTGTATTTTACCACAACTTGGAAAATTAAGTGCTTTTTCAGCTTTCACTTTTTAAGCTGCCTTGCTTTGCATATAATTTCTATTTTTTATTGTGGTAAATTTGGTTTTTATGGGTTTAAACATTTTTAAGTTGCATTTTCCATGTAGTTTACTTTCTTCAATATTTTTTCTTTCTCTTTCCATCTTTCAATTTCCTTTTCTCCAAACTCATATTTACAATTGAAGTTTTTAATGTTACTAATTTCTGTCTAATTTATTTGAATGTATAGTTTATCCATTTGAGTATGTGAGGATCAAATAAGATAACACTTTGAAAGCACGTGCCAGCCTTAAAGCACTAAATAAATGTAAATTATTATTGTTATTTATTTGAGGATGTCTTTAGACTGCACTGGACATCCTCCATGACACAGGTGAACATCTTTTGTAAGCGAAGGACAATAAAAAGAGCATTTTGGGCATAAGGTACCATATTTAGCCCATGAAAAACAAAGAAAGGATAGATCTACTGTTCAGAATACAGGAGGAATGATAAGATATTAGAAACAAAACAACAACAAAAAAACAACTGCTCAACTTTCATTTTTCTCTTATCTTCTCTATCAAGGAAAATTTTCTTCAGGAACTGAAATCCATAGAAGGTAGTGGTACAAGAGTATCTAGCTAATTTTAATACATTCAAGGCTCTGAACCCATGTAAATTAAAGTTCAGGGGACTGAAAGAACTTGCAGATGCAATTATGACATCTACAGTTAGTAATCTTTGAAGAATATTGGGAAAAGATTGTAGTGCCAGTCAACCAGAATTAGGCAAATGTCTTTTTTTAAAGTGGATCCAGGTAATTATAAACCTGTGACCTTGATGGTAATCCCCAGCAAAGTTCTAGACTGAATTTTTAGACACATATAATAGAAATACATAATTTATAGTTAGAAGGGGCTTCATTGGCCATCTGGGCTAACCTACTCCTAAAAAGAATGCCTGCCACAATGTTCCCAGAAATTGGTCATCCAATTTCTTCTAGAGACATTCCACTAAGGAGGAACCTACCACCAGTTGGGAGCAGTTCATTTCAATTTAAATAGACATAGTTCTTAGGAAGTTTGCCTTTTTATCAAACCTAAATTTGCTTCTTGCAAGTTTTCCCTTTTCTTCCTAGTTCTGTTCTCAAGTTCCAAACAGAAAGTCACCTGACACCTTTTCAACAACTTAAAGACCATATCATGTTTCTTCTGAGTCTTATCTGGGCAAAATACTTTCTGCTCCTTCAATCAGTCTTCAAAAGATATAGACTTGGACTTTGTCATCCTTTTGCCCTCCTCTTGTTGCTCTCCAACTTATCAATATCTTTCTTAAACTGTGACACTCAACACTAAACTCAATATTCTAGATCAGGGGTCGGCAACGTATGGTTCTCAAGCCATATCTGGCTCTTTTGAGGGCCAGATATGGCTCTTTTTTTAAGCATTTATTAATATTTATTTTTTTGAAAAGTTATCATGGTTACATAATTCATGCTCTTACTTTCCCCTTCACCCCCTGACTTCCCCCTTCCCCCATGGCAGATGTATTTCCACTGGTTTTAACATGTGTCATTGATCAAGACATATTTCCAAATTGTTGATAGTTGCATTGGTGTGGTAGTTTCGAGTCTACATCCCCAATCATGTCCGCCTCAACCCATGTGTTCAAGCAGTTGTTATTCTTCCGTTTCCACTCCTGTAGTACTTCCTCTGAATGTGGGTAGCATTCTTTTCCATAAATCTCTCAGAATTGTCCTGGGTCATTGCATTGTTGCCAGTACAGAAGTCCATTACATTCTATTTTTACCACAGTGTATTGGTCTCTGTGTACAATGTTCTTCTGGTTCTGCTCCTTTCGCTCTGCATCAGTTCCTGGAGGTCTTTCCAGTTCACATGGAATTCCTCCAGTTTATTATTCCTTTGAGCACAATAGTATTCCATCACCAGCATATACCACAATTTGTTCAGCCATTCCCCAATTGAAGAGCATACCCTCATTTTCTAGTTTTTTTGCCACCACAAAAAGCGCAGCTATAAATATTTTCATACAAGTCTGTTTTTCTATGATCTCTTTGGGGTACAAACCCAACAATGGTATGGCTGGATCAAAGGGCAGGCATTCTTTTATAGCCCTTTGAGCATAGTTCCAAATTGCCAGCCAGAATGGTTGGATCAGTTCACAACTCCATCAACAATGCATTAATGTCCCAGTTTTGCCACATCCCCTCCAGCATTCATTACTCTCCCCTTCTTTCATTTTAGCCAATCTGTTAGGTGTGAGATGATACCTCAGAGTTGTTTTGATTTGCATTTCTCTAATTATTAGAGATTTAGAACACTTTCTCATGTGCTTATTGATACTTTTGATTTCTTTACCTGAGAATTGCCTATTTATGTCTCTTGCCCATTTATCAATTGGGGAATGACTTGATTTTTTATACAATTGGTTTAACTCCTTGTATATTTGAGTAATTAGACCCCTGCCAGAGTTTTTTGTTATAAAGATTTTTTCCCCAATTTGTTGTTTCCCTTCTGATTTTGGCTACATTGTTTTTGTTTGTACAAAAGCTTTTTAGTTTGATGTAATCAAAATCATTTATTTTACATTTTGTAATTTTCTCTAACTCTTGCTTGGTTTTAAAATCTTTCCTTTCCCAGAGATCTAACAAGTAAACCACTCTGTGTTCACTTAACTTATTTACAGTTTCCCTTTTTATATTCAAGTCATTCACCCATTCTGAATTTATCTTGGTGTAAGGTGTGAGATGTTGATCTAAACCTATTCTCTCCCATATTGTTTTCCAAATTTCCCAGCAGTTTTTGTCAAATAGTGACATCAGCAAGACAGTGTATGATAAACCCAGATATGGCTCTTTCTGCAGGAGCCATAAAGTCAATTTTTTTTCAGGCGCTGTTACAGGAGCGCGCACTGTGATCACTGTATGGCTTTCATGAAATTACATTTTAAAAAATGTGGTGTTTATGGCTCCCATGGCCAAAAAAGTTGCCGACCCCTGTTCTAGATGAATGGTAATCATGGTAGGGTACAGAAGGACTATCACCCCTTTGTTCCTGAAAGAAGTGCCTCTCAATATATTCCAAGATCACAGTAGGTTTTTTGATTACCACATTGCATTGCTTACTAATACTGAGTTTTTATTTTTCTCAAAAAAATTCTGTCTAATCCCTATCTAGCATCTTGAACTTGGAAAGTTGATATTTTGAATTCTAAGCATGATTATATATATTTATAATATTTATATATAATGTTATATTATATATAAATGTTGCAAATATTTATATATAACTACTACATTTCATTTTATTAGTTTAAGTCCAATCCGATAACCTATCAAGATCATTTTGTATTTTGATTGTGTCATGAAGCATGTTAGCTTCGTGCCATTTCTAGATTTTGTTGAGCATAGACCTACTCTACATTCTACCAGTTGCCAAATCCTGTTGATTCTGTTTCTCACATCTGGATTCTACTCTCTATGTTGGCTTTCCAAGTAACTTATAAACACATTATTCTGGCTTTCAAAGCCCTACACAATATGGTTCCCATCTATTTGTGTGCACTGCAACCTCTTACACTTATTTCCCACATATTCTATATCAAATTATTCTTCATCTCCATATATTTTAATAGTTTTATTTTCCTTTATTCCCTTCCCTGTTATTTTTCTTTTCTATGCCATTTTAAATGCTTAGAATGAATCTCTTCTCCTAATTTGTCTGTTGAAATTCTTCCTTTTGTGGTACAACAGACAGAAAAATAAATATGGACTCAGAGAACTTGGGTCCAAATTCTATTTCTGGTTCTTCTTAAATGTGTGACCTTGGGCAAATCACTTCAACTCTCTGTACACTTCAGTTTCTTTATCTATGAACTAAGGGATTAGACTGGGTTGTTTCTAAATTCCCTACCAGCTAGTGGTAGGCTGGTGAATATTTAACAACTGATTTTCCAGAAAAAAGAACTGTGGCCATTACACCACCCCACCTTCCTTGACATAGCCTCTTCCCAGGCTTCCTTCATGGATTTTCTGGATCAGCTTCCTCCCAACTGAGAAACCTATTTGGCTCTCTCTTCTCTGACCTGGAATCAATAAAAGACTCCAGCCATGCCAACTCAGAGTCTCTTGGATATAATGGGCTCCAAAGGTACAAGACCCTGGAATATGTCCATCTAGCAGTTGGCATTGGATTTGGAATAGAAGGAGCTCTGCATTTGGAGTCAGAAGATGGGGGCTTAAATTTTGATTCTGTCATACTACCTGTATGATCTTGATCAAGTCACTTGACTTGTCTGAGGTTCTGTTTCTTCCTCTGGCAAACAAAGGAGTAGAACCAAATAACCTCTGGTACTTATTCTAGCTCCAGATCTGTGATTTTCATGGCCTTTCTAGCTTTAGAAATATATAATCCTTTGTTTCTAAAGTGAATAGTTGGTCCTGAGTGCAGCATATCATATATTCTGTTGGTAAATTCACTTTAGGAGCCGTACTTGGGGTTCAGTGGCTGAGAAGTTTATAGCTTGTAGGTCATTTTGGGATGGAAGCCTGAATGACTGACCTCCAAACTTTTCCAGTCAGTAAACATTTCTTAAATACCTTCTATGTGAAAGGCATTTCCAATGTTTTGTTTGATTGCTGGGTGTCCCATAAGGTGAAAGACTAGAGTGGGCTTAGAGGCAGGGCCATGTGGAGAGCCAAAGAAATAGTCTGCCCCAGAATTTCAGCAGGGGGTAAGGAGGCTTCCCTCAAGGAAGCTATCCAAGGTGTTGAGTCTAGTTTTAACATACAGAATCTTCCAAGAGCTGTGAAATGAACCTGAATTCTCTTTTATCATTGGATGATCTCAGACCTGAATAATTCTCCTGATATGATGTAGGGCTATGTATATGGAAAAAAGATCATAGGCAGAGATTTGCTGTTAAATGTTTCACAACCAGCTCCCTGGGGGGGGGGAAGTATGCATAACAAACATTTAAATTTAATCTGCGTTAGTAACTTTTTCTCCATCACTTTTAAAATACCAAAGAATGTAACAAAAGAATAAATTGATCTTGATTTGTAGCATTTGCTGATTTCCAACGTATAAATGCTCACACTAAAAAGAGCCAGAGCAAGCCAACTCCAGCACACCACTGATGAGGTTTAGAGCTGGAAGGGACCTTAGGGAGCATCTAGTCTATACTTTAGGCAAAGGGGTGTATGGAGTATTCCAGGAGGAGTAGCACCTCTAGTGTGAGAGCTTACCAAGCCCTTTCCAAGGCTGCTCATGAACTTTTGTTGTTCATCTTTTACCCAACTCACCTGTGGCTCTAAGAAGCTGTAGAATACACAGTGGCCACCCTCTAATAAAACCATCATGGTAGATGAACTAAACCAGGTTGAGGGTAACTGACAGGCCTTGAACCTGTCAGTGGATTAGGGAGATGTCTAACCCTCCACCCCCAGAATGGGCAGATGCAAACAATTTGTTCCATCTGCCATGAAGACAACTGAGGCAGGTGCTGTGGCATGCTTAGAGCTTGGTCAGACATTGAATACCCAGGTCATCCACTGCATCCTGGGCTATCACCAATCATCCTGATTTCTGTCTTTGCCCCTGTGGACTTGGATGACTGTGGAAAAGAAGGTAAGACCGACTGCTTTGTGCAACTCTGTCCCATTAAATCCAATTCATGTGCCAGTCAAGACATCACCCTGTGATGCCATTAGTCCTCTTTGGGATGAAGGATGAACAACATTTTAGGCAGAAGGGTTGACTATTGCCTTAAAATCATGCTGGTAGTAAATAATATAGCTATGATTTAAACCCAGTCCAATGGGCAGACAGAATGCACAATCCAAACCTTGGAATATTATTTCCAGTTTTATGCTATCAGTTCTCATAGTAATTAGAATGACTAGTACCCTATCGCCCCCTGCAGAATTTTGTAGTGATTACCTGACTCACTTATTCACTCAGAATATTCCCTTTTATACAAACTAGAGATTCCACCTTCAGGTTTGAAAAAAAAAAAAAAACAACCAAAAACTCATTCTGCTTTTTCACTCCCAATACAATGCTCTTTCTGCACCATATAATGTTGCCTCTCTTTGTCACATTATGCTTCCTGGTGTCACTATGGATCAGTCTCAACACCTTCAAGGCCAGCACAGAATATAATTAGTCAGTGCAGGTAGGGGGTCTAGAGTACCAATGATTTAAATATTCACCATATTCATTTTCTCCTTGATGTCAGTTGACCCACAAGAAAGCTAATGTCATCTGCTTCTATAGTGCCCCAATGGGGGTAGGGTGATGTGGGCCAATGATTAATTAGGACAATCATGAGGGCTGAAGACAGGCAATACCCTCTAGGGGAAGAAGGTTAAGTCCAAATCAGGATCCAAGCAAGCATAAGCCAAGATGCCAGACTTCTTTGGTACCAAGATTTCTTTGGAGAACACTGAAATCCAAGGTGAAGACAGAAATGAGAAATTGGTTTCAGAAGTTGGGAGTCAAGCCAAAAGGTCAATATAGACAATGCAAGGCAGTTGACTTTTTGCCTGAATCAACCCGTTTCTCCAGTGCCCTTTATGGAGACTTTTATGGTGAGGATACTCTTCATCCTTATCCTGCACCGATATGTTGGTGAAACTCATGAGCCAGGGCCACCATATCCTCTTCTGACCACATGTTTGAGTAGTGCTCATTTATTTATTATTACTTACATTAAATAATGTGTTGTGAAAGTATTTTGCAAGCTATATATAAGGTGCTATTATTGTTATCTTAAAAATAATTATACTTTGAAGTTTGCAAAATGCTTTATTGATGTTATCCCATTTAAATGTCAGAATTACTTTATGCTATTATTATCCCTGTTTTACAGAAAAGGAAACTTAGACCAAAAGATATTAAGTGATTTGCCCAAACTAAGTGACTTATAGTTACTAAATGCCTGAGATAGGATTTGAACTCAGGTCTTTCTCCTTCAAGCCAACACTATATCTGGTATTGTACATATTGGGTTAAAATATCTGGTAAGGAATCCTAGGTATTTCTTTGTAGGTAAATAAGATCACAGCTTTAGAACTAGGAGGGATCTCAGAGGTCATATAGTCCAATTACTTTATTTTACTGATGAGAAAACTGAGAACCAGGGAAATTAAGTCACTTGCCTGAAGTCAGGTCCTGAATTTCAATCTAAGATTTTTGGCTTAAAATTCAGTATTTTCTACTGTTATATACCACCTCCAAAATGGTCTTTAACTACACTTTCGTAGATTTCTACTTATTTAGAGGGACAAATTAATAACCAAAGGAGGATATGCTTATCTCCTACCAATTTATAACTATTCCTAGTAGTACTAGACAGGGCATTAGAAGCAAAGAGATGCTGTCACTGAGGGAGCTGAAGTCCTTCTTGAAGTTACAATATGGGAGACAGAGTCAAGATGGAAGAGGAATAGGAAGAAGTATGGCTGAGCTCCTTCCTCCATTAATGTTGCCAAAGAGAACTAAAAAATCTACCAGATATAATCTCGATCAGGAAAACTGAAAAAAAAATGTGAGTCATTTTTCTAGCTCAGTTTGGTAAAGTAAGATAAAGAACTCTAGTTACTGGGGATGGGAGCTCCATCCAAGAAAGGTCAAGTACATCATTCTAGTGCTATGAGAGAGTATGCAGCAAGGAAAGAAGAAATCTACTTTGCCCTGGATCATGCCACTTTGGGAGCTTGATGGTTCCTAATCTGAGCTGATTCTAGGATCTTAGAATCATTCAACACACAATACCCCAAGAAAGCAGCAGCAAGACCAATCCAGGTATTTCCTCCAAAAGCATGCAGAGCATTCCTTAACATAAATCAGATTGGAAGAATGAGCAAAGAAAAAAAATCTTACCATAAAAGCCATTATGGTGACAGGGATGCTCAAGATACAAGCCCAGAGAAAAGAGAATTACCCTAAAATATTTACAAGCAAAACCTCAGAGAAAATACAGTGTGGATACAAGTTCAACTAGCATTTCTGGAATGGATGAAACAATAATTTAAAAAGAAATTTTAAAATGTTTTCACAAACAAAATGAAAGTACTAGAGGAAAAATAGAAAAGAAATTAAAGTCATGAGGGGGGCAGAAGAAGAATTTGAAAGGAAATTAACAGCTTAATATAAGCACAAAACCATAGCCAAACAACAGTCTCAAAATCAAAATGTACTAAATAGAAGTTAATGATTATATGACATAGTTAGAAACATTAAAACCAAACCAAAAAGACTAACAAAAATAGCAGAAAATTTGAAGTATTTAATAGCAGGAATAATTGACTTGGAAAACAGATTAAAGATAGATAATTTAAGAATTATTGGAATACCTGGAAGCTATAAAAAACCTATAATTGCATATTTCAAGAAATCAAGAAATAGTATATTTTAAGAAATAACCAAAGTAAACATCCTACATCTCTTAGAATAATGGAGCAAAGTAGAAAGTAGAAAGGGTGTGCCACCTCTTAAAAGAATCTCTGTAAAAGAAAACTCCCAGAAATGATAGCCAAAATCCAGAGCTTCCAAGTCAGGAAGGAAAAAATACAGCATTTTTATAGAAAGAAAGAATTCAAGTACTAGTCAATATTACATACCTTATAGCAGCCATAGCTTGTAAAGGAATATTCCAGAAGACAATGGGTATAGACTTAAAACCAAGAATAACAACACAATAAAATTGAGAATAATCCTACAGTGGAAAAAATTATCTTTAATGAAATAGAAGACATTAAGCACTCATAATGAGAAGACTAAATTCATTGTATAGAAACTGAAAGTTCATGCACAGGAGTCTAAAGAAACACAAACTGGTAAATATGAGTAAGTGATCGTAAGAGACTAAATGAGGATAAGTTGATTATATTTTAATATGAGGAGAAAATAAATGTCACAGAACTTATAGAGGGAGTCTAATTAGACAGAGGACCTAGGGCTGATTCTGTTATGTTTTGTTGATCTTTTAAAAAGAATGTATAGAGATAGGAAACAATATTATTAGGAGAGGGCAAAATTATCTCATATAATCATGGTGCCCAAGAAGAAGTCTGTACAAACAACAAGGTAGGGGTAGGGGTGATATTTAAACCTTATACTTGTCTGAACTGATCAAAGGAGGGAAAAATATAACTGTGCTCATAAATACATTTTATTTAACAGGGAAATAAGAGAAAAGAGAGAGGAAGAAGAGGAAGGGTAAATTAAGGAAGGGAGTAGCTGTGAAAAAAAAGATGGTAAGAATATACACAAATATTTATAGTTGTAATTTTTGTAATGGCAAAGAATTGGAAACTGAGGGGCTGCCCACCAATTAGAAAATGGCTAAACAATTTGTGGTATATTAATGTGATGGAATATAATTATGATCTAAGAAATGATGAAATAGGTGGTTTCAGAGAAACCTAGGACGATTTGTATGAACTAATATGGCAGGAAGAAAGCACAGCCAAAAGAACAATGACAACAACATTATAAAGAAAAACAACATTGAAAGACTTAGGAACTTTAAACCACAAAATGACCAACCATGATTCCAGAGTGTTCATGAAGAAATATGCTATCTATGTAATATACTCAGAATGGAGTTTGAGACTTATTTTGAGGTCATGGTCAAGGAGGAATTTGTTTTGCTTGACTATTTATGTTTATAACAACGGTTTTGTTTTTCTTTCTTCCCATTTGAGGGAGAGGGTAGGTGGGAGGGAAAGAAGATAGATGTCTGTTGATTTTAAACACAATTTAAAAAGAAACAATTGCCCTCTGAATTCAGACCAAGTCCTTTTGGTGTTTCATGATTAAGGAATGTTGGGGCCACTATCCAAGGAGCCGATTCAAGTTTATGATTGCCTTAGTGTAGGACATGGATCTTTGCCATGTTCACTCCCTATTCAAATAATTTTCCTGTAGAATGCAACATGAGAAGAGACTTGAGACTTCCTTAAAGATTTATAACATCATCTAATATCATAATGGTGGGGTTGGTGCTGGTCGCTTAATATGAAATGTATTGCTTGGCATATGACTATGGGCAAGTCATTAATCTCTTTGAACCTCAGTTTCCTTATTTGGAAAATGGATATAATAGCCCTGGTAATACCTGTCTCACAGGTGTTTTTTTGTGAGGACTGATAGATCAAATACAAGGCTATTAGCAAGGCTTATGGTGTTTTAGAATTGTCCATTATTGTTATTGCTGTAATAATGATCATGATTCTTTCTGTAAGTTGGAGGAACTATCACTGCTCTGATTAAGGACTGAACTTTACTGTAGGTATTCTAGGAACCATTCTCTTAATACTATTAAAGATGTCACTGACCAATCTCTTGTTGGATCTGGGCACCCCGTAAATGTTCAATAAATACTTGATGACCAGTTAGTTGATGGGTTACCACCCCCACCAAAAGCTGCCCTCTAGATGAATTATAATACTTACCTGTGGGTTTAGTATCAAAGAATGCACTTTCCCTCCCAGCCCAAAGACTAGGGAGAGGATGTGGAAGATAAGAGCAACTGCTTTACTGTTTGTTTGTTTGTTTTTTTAACCATATCTTTATACTTCCATTTTTTCTCAGCTGGACTTTGAGGAAATATTGCCCTTGTCTGTAAAAACTGCAAGGAGACTGGTCCTTCCCTTTATTTAAAGGATGGCCTTCATTTCCTATTCAGACAAAGTTTGAATGACAATCCTAGGGCATATTAAACAATAACCATTTCTATGAAGACTTCCGTTCAAGACATATTTGCATGTTTGAAGGGCATCCTTGATGAATGAAGCAGTATGGGGCCTAACACCTAAGGGAAGAAAACATCCTCTGCATGGGAGGAAAAACTTGATCAAGGGTTGCATTGGCAATACTACCTCCAGCCGTTTTAAAAGACATTTCAAATACAAAGTGGGAGGCTTTATTAGAAAGAAAAAGCTAAGTGAACACAGTAGAACAGATGGACTTCTCAACTCCCAGGTTTGCTTGACAGAGATATATCGGAAATATAAAAATTATAGTCAGAAATGGGAATCTCAATTACCTGCAGAGCTTCCTCACCAGCAAGAAGACTGTGACACGGCTCTTGGTACAAGAGCTGGAAAATTAACTATCAGTGTCTTAGTTCTCTAGGGCACAATAAATCTCATTTAGAGTTTCTCAGACATTTCTACTAATTCAGAAACAGGGAGTGGAGGGGGTGTTGTGTTTACCAATTTGTCCTCTTTTCCTTCTAGCTATAGGAGTGGGAACAAAATGGCTAGAAAGTCTAACTCCTTGATGTGAATTTAGTGGACAGAAAGCTAAAGCTACTTATCAGAGGTCTTTGTATAGAAAGCTCTTTTGAGAGAATCTGATGCAGGATAAATGAAAGCTTCTGGCTTTAATGCACCCAGGTCACACTAGTAGTGAGACGGCCACCAAACAATCTAACAAACCTTAGACTAGCACCTACCACGTGTAAGATGCTGAACTAGACTTGGATCTATAAAGACAAAAAAATGAAATAATTTCTGCCTTCAGGGAGCTCACTGTTTACTTGGGGGATGCAACATGCATACAAATGAATAAATTCAAGGTGATTTGATGAGGCAAAGTCCACTAATAACTGGGAAGAATCAAGAAAAATATCCGTTAGGAGGTAGATGGCACTTGAGCTGACCCTTAAAGGAAGCCAAAGATGCTGAGGGGAAGTGCTTCCTCAACCTGGGGGACAAAATATAGGAAGGCATAGGGAATCAGGAGATAGAATGCCGAGTACAGGGGGACAGTTGGTTGAAATGCAGCCTACCTAAAGGGGAGTAAAGTGAGATCTACTAGGAAACAGATGGGAGCCAGAATGAAGAGAGTTTTAGATGCTAGGTTGAGGAGTTTATATTTTTATCTTAAAGGAGATAGATGGAACCCTTGAAAGATTCTTTTTCTAAGCAGAAGTGATGTGGTCAAACCTGTTTTTCAGGATTATTAAAGCGGCCATTGAATAGAAGAGTGCCTGGAAAGAGAATGATCATCTAGAGGGCTATTGCATTAATCGTAGTGATGAGAAGGGATGAGAACCTAAACTAGGGTGGTGGCCCTGGGATAAGACATCCCTGAGACATGATGTGCCTGTTGATAAAATGGAAAAGTGTGTCCCTTATTTTTTTGTTTGTCATGAATTTTTTGGCCTTTTTCTTATCTTTTTCTTTTTTTTTCTTTTAACCCTTCAGGCATGTACTAGGAAAGAAAGAATTAAAATGCAGCCACCTTCAAGGTGCATGCCTCAGTTCTGTGAATCAAGACTGCCCTTTAAACCATGTGGGCATTGACTTGGAGGCTGGAGGATATTTAAATGAGGCAATTAAAAGGATGCTTAGGCTGTGATTCTAGAATGTTAAGGAAACACAAATAAAGGTGGACTGTTCTTGTTGGCCTGACCCGGCAGGGAGTTTTACTTTGGTGACAGAATTGTACAGTTCAGAAATAAGTATGCAATTTCTTTATCAAGGAAACATCCCCTTCCCCCTCCCCAACAACAGATAAATGAACTTGGAATCCAGCCCCCAAACAAGAGTATCTTCATTCTTTATGTTAAAATCACTGACATGCTACAAAAGCTGTATCTAAACATATTTTTGACTGCATGTTAATTGATATTTATATAGTTCTTTAAAGCATCTCATTTGGACCCACAGCAGATCTCTGTGTTAGGTACTACATGGGCTATTGTTATTCTCATTTTATAGATGAGGAAGCCAAGGCTCAGAAAGGTAAAGTGACTTGCTAGTGGTCACAGAATTAATGTGCCAGAGGTAAAGATTTGAACCCTTATCTAACTTGATGCTATGTCTATAATACAACCCACTATAACATGCAGCCTCCCTCTCCATCTCTGTCTCTCTCTCTCCCTCTCTTTTTCTGTCTCTGCATCTCTCTCAGTCTCTCTGTCTCTGTGTCTCTGGTTCTCTGTCTCTGTTCCTCCCCCTCCTCTTCTCCCTCTTCCTTTCTCTCTTTCTTCCCTTCTCCTGCTCTCTCTGTCTCTATCTTTCTCTGTCTCTCTGTCTGTCTGTCTATGTCTGTGTCTCTGCTTCTCTATCTCTGTCCTTCCTCACCTCTTATTCACTCTGTCTCTTTCTCTGGCGCTCTCTCTTTCTCTGTTTCTCTGTCTGTCTCTGTCTGTCTCTGACTCTGTGTCTCTGCCTCTCTGTCTCTGTCCTCCCTCCCCTTCTCCTGCTCTCTCTATCTTTTTCTCTATCTTCCTCTTTCTCTGTTTCTCTTTCTTTCTGTCTGTCTCTCATCTATAAGGTTGGATCTGTAGAAGAGTTAAGAGAAGGCTATTTAAAACTGTCATGTACTAAATGACTGCTGTCCTGATCTGTGCCAATCACCTCCTCAAGGGTATATGTGCCCTGATTGTCTGTCTGTCTGTCTGTTTACATTTGTCTCTCTCATTGCTTGCTCTAGTCCTGGGGGCTTTCGTGAAGGTCTTCATCTGGCTTCTATACCCACTGATGATGGACAGCAGCCTCTCCAACCATCTCACACCTTTCTCTCCTTCCCCTTCTCCCCCTTCCCCTTTCTTTTTCATTCCAACTTCTTCCCACCTCCACCGTTCCACATCCCCAACAAAGGTTTCCAAAGGGCTAAGTCTTGAGTCACTGCCATGGGAGGCTTTACTTCATCTCCCACTCCCACCACCCCTGCCTCCATCCCACTTGCGCAGCTCTTCCATCAGCTCTATAAACTGTAGCTCTTTAGCTCCTACTTTACCAAAGACTGCTACCCTGAGGGATCCCATCTTCATTCCTTATCCTTAGCTCCCTGAACCTGTCCCAGGCCCCAGAGTCAACAGCATTGGATATCTCCTTGCTTTTTCGACACGTTTTATCAAATTGTTCACTTGGTCTGAAATAGAAGAGGGACCATGAGGGCATATGGAGGGAAAGGGATGGTCCTCAGGATCCAGAGGAGCAGAGGTTGTGGAGCCTGGAGAGTGGAGGAGCCCTAGAGGTTTTCCCTCATCTTGGGTCCAGTTGTCCCCAGGCCATGCTCCTCCCACCCTTGGTTCCAGTAGCCTTGGGCAGCAACACTTCTAGAGGCTTCTGGGACAGAGACACTTTGTCACCAATATCGTGGGGCGGCTGGAAGAGACAACCAGTATTCAAGAGTACTGCCTGGCTATAGGTTCCATTGCCTTCCTGGGTCTCTCTCTCATACTTAGCTAGGGTGCCTCCCTGCTCTACCATCTCATCAGATTCCTCCATCAAGGCCATTGAAAGCCATGAAAAGAAGACTCTACCATCTGGCTAACCTCGTGGGTGGTTTATAGCATATTTGGCCTGGCTGAATTTTTCTCTGACATCTTCCTTTTCTGGTTCCCCTTTTACTATAAGTAAAGTTTGCCTTCTCGCTTTGGGACATGCTTCCAATGGCCCGTAATAGTTTCAAATTCCCTATGCAATCACCTAATCCACCCCATCTTCCTGAAGAATAGGCTTCTGTGGACAGCCACCTGAGTGGATGAGTCTTGGACATAGTAGCCAGTATTACCTGGGAGGCAACAAAAGCAGGCATTTCTCACCTACAGAAGAATAAGTGAAGAGATCACCCCTGAACTTCCAAGGCTTCCAAGGCCTGGAAATCCTTCTCCCAGCCCCTTCAGCATCAAGGACTATGACCCCCAATCCTGGCCCACCAGGTGTGCCTTTCCAACTCCACCCTCTTGGGCTTTAGGGAATTACAGAAATCTCCGGCTGTGAGGTGGAGAGGAAATGGGGTGGGGGTAGGGGTCAGCTGGTACTCAGACTCCTCTAAGTATATCATCACTGCCCATCTGCATCTGGTCCCCTGCACCCACCACTGGCCTCCTCATAAGACCCTTAATGGGTCCTGGCTATTCCAGCTGCCCATGTATTAAAAAAAAAATCCTACATGAGCCAAACTCATTTGACCTCCAGGAGGAAAAAAAGATGGAGACTGGATTTGGAATATCAGACTTGGTGGATATGTTGATTGGCTTCCCTGAACTACATTTTTTGCTCTTTCTTTTTAAAATTCTTTTTATTAAAAACAAGGGATGACTTGCTAAGTACAGGAATCAAGAGCAAGAATATTCAGAAATAATTAATATTTATTTAGCACTTTTAACGTTGGCAAAGTGTTTAGCATGTACCATCTCTTTTTTTGATGAAATGAAGGTAGTGTAAAAATAAAATATATAAATCATTTTGTTTTATTTTTAAATGCCAACATATTCTTATTAAAAAATAAAAAATGTATGTGTGGGGGTTCTGCATTCTCTTCCTCCCTCCCGTACCCCCTACACTGAGAAGACAAGAAATAGTATGCTCATTATACATATGAAGTCACACAAAACATTTCCATATTATGAAAAAAGAGCAAGAAAAATAGTTTAAAGATAAGAATTATTTTTAAAAGAAATTGAATTGAACCCTCCTTCTTCACAATAGGCTACTAAACAATTGATTTTTGTTTCAGCTTTCAATCAGTCACTTTACCAGTGAGGTAGGTCACCCCTCCCCATTTTAAGGCTTCTCTATCTATCCTACACACATTAATTTTGTCTGTGTAGAAGATTTCTCAGATGAGGGTTTGCTATCTATAATATATAGACAACAAACAGAAATGAATGCAACCAGAAACCATTTTCCAGTAGATAAATAGTTCTCAAAATAATTGTGAACCATTAATAGCTATAAGAAAGAATGTCCCAAATCACTAATAAAAATCAATGAAAATGAAAACAACCCTGAGGTTTCACCTCACACTCAGCAAATTAGTAAAGATGAAAAAAAAAGTTAGTCAATAATGGAGAGGTTATGAAAAGATAATAACATTGGTGCATTGTTGGTGGACCTGTGGATTAGTGCAACCATTTTGGAAAGCAATTTGGAATTATGCAAATAACATGACTAAAATCTCCATACACTTCTGCCTACAGATTCCCCTACAATGTATATATCTAAAGAAGGTCATTGATTAAAAACTGAGTTCCAATATACACCAAAATATTTTAGCAGTATATTTTGGGGTAATAAAGAACTGGAAACCAAGTAAATATTCATTAAATGAGGAATGAATAAGCAAATTATGGAGCATGAATGTAATGGAATATCACTGCAAGAAATGATATCTACTTTAAATTTAAAAAAAGCATAGAGAGACATAAATGAATTAAGCAAAGTCAGGAAACAACAGAATGATGATAACAATGTAAATGGAAAAAACAGCCACCACAAAACTCTTAATTAGGGAATGGCTAAAAAAAATTATAACATATATAAATGTGATATAATACTACCACACTGTAAGAAATGACAAGCAGGTTAATTTTGGAAAAACATGGAAAAACTTACATGAAATTATGGAGAGTGAAGTGAGCAGAACCAAGAGTACATTATATACAGCAACATTAATATCGTTTGAAGAATAATTTGTGTATGTCCACCTCCAGAGAAAGAACTGATAAATAGAAATAAGAAAGATATAGTTTTATAAAAACACATATCTTTTTGTCAAATGATACCTTGTCAAATGGGAAGAAGGGAAAGGGGAGGAGTTAACTGAATATTTTAATGTAACAAACAAATAAATAAATTTGAATAAATTACTTTTAAAGTATGCCTGAACCGAGAGCTCATAACAGAAGAAGGAATTAAGTGATGATAAATAGGTTGGAGAGTTTAAATTTTACTTCTAATAAATGCTGTTTGGCCAAAAATAAAAAATAAGAAAAGTTACAAAATTATGAAGCACAAACAAGACCCTATAAGACAAGATCTGAGAAGACAATTCCTCTCCTCACCACAAATTCTTTGTGAAGGTAGAAGATCCACAACTATCGCCAGATTTTTAAAAATGTTGATAGGTTTTGCTTTTTTTTTTTTTTTAAATCTACCTTTCTCCTTCCTCTCTCACTTCCAGCCTCCTCTCTCCCTCCCTCCCTCCTCCCTCCCTCCTTCCCTCCCTTCTTTCATTCCTTCCTTCCTTCCTTCCTTCCTTCCTTCCTTCCTTCCTTCCTTCCTTCCTTCCTTCCTTCCTTCCTTCCCCCTTTCTTTCATTTATGTTATAATGGGATAACTCTCTGGGAGGAGGGAGGTTCCAGACACATGTTGGAGCCAGCTTGCACCAAGGTATTTTAGATCTGATTGCAAAATTTTGGGTACAAATATTCCTATCTCAGAAATTGACAATGCTGCCAATCAAGGTTTATCTAGATTTTAAAAAGTAATGTTGAAAATGTTAATAATGTAGATTAAACTTAAAAGTACATCCTGTATACATTCCCCACCCCCAGAGAGCTGATTGTTCAACATTTGTCAACTTAAAAACAACAACAAAAAAATCAGCAGACATTAATTTTTTAAAAATCTTGAATTCTAGAGTCATAGGATGTTAGAGATCATCTGGCTCAACATTTTCACTTTACAGAGGAGGAAACTGAGGTTTGGGGAGATGAAATATCTTTACCTCAATATATATAGCTAGTTAGTGACAAAACTAGGTCTGGAACCCAGGCCTCATGATTTTCAATCCAATGACCTTTTAATTAGTTTCTATTTCTATCTACTCTCCATCGAACATCTAAGAATACCCTTATTTGGCAAATAATTTATAAACAGAACTTCAAAACCTTCAAAAAATTAGCAGTTGTTAATAACTTTGACAATACAAAGAAGGACAAAGTCAATGTGATCTAATCATCCCATATTGAGTTTTTCTTTATTATGTATTTTAAGAGATAAGACACAAAGGTGGACAAAGTTAAAAGAAGCAGAGATGAGGACAGCTAGGGAGCTCAGTGGATAGAGAACCAGGCCTTGAGATGACTGACCCTTTTTCAAATCTGGCCTTAGACACTTTCTAGCTGTGTGACCCTGAACTGGTCACCTAACCCCCATTGCCTATCCCTTATTACTCTTCTGCCCTAGAACAAATATATAGTATTGATTCTAAGTTGCAAAGTAAGAGTTTTTTAAAAAGAGCAGAATTAAGGAACCAATGCCCTAAGAACCTTAGGTTCAGATGCCTACTCACCTTTAGTTAGCAGCCTGAGTGAATTAAGATCTTTTTTTGGTACCTAGAATGTTTTTTATAATTTTTAAAAAATAAATGTCGCTTATGTAAAACCCAGTGGAATTGCTAGTTGGCGGGGAGGGTTTCAGGGGAGGAGAGGAGGGAAAGAACATGAATCATGTAACCATGGAAAAATAGTCTAAATCAATTAATTAAATAAAATTTTTCAAAAGAAAAAAACAAAAAAACAAAAAACAAAAAAAGTTACTGTTTTTGCTAAGAGACAAAATACAGCTTTAGAATCAGGAAGACTTGGGTTCAGATTCCAGCTCTGACCATTGTAGCTATGTGACCCCAGATGAAAAATCTGAGATATTACTTCTTTAATACCTTTGAAGCTCTGTTTCACATGCTTTTTTCATTTTCTTTCTATTTCTTGCTTTTTGTTTATTGGTGGTAACATAGCTAACATGGAGATATGTTTTGTGCAATTTCATATGCATAATTGATATCATATGCATAGTTGATATATTGCTTGCCTTCTTGATACAGAGCCATTGGAGAAGAAGTCATATTGTCACAGAGGACTATTGCCCCACTGCCTTGGTGGCCATTCATCTTTTTCTCTGCTTCCTACTCTGAGTCCTTGCTGCTTCTATTTTAAAATTTATTTGTAATCAATCAATTAATTATTTTTTATTTTCATTTTTTCAGATGCCATTTTTGCCTTTAATCTCTTCTACCTTTTTATTATTTTATTTTATTTTAATTTTTTTTACTTGTTGCTTCTTAATTGTGTTTCTTATCTACAAGTTTATACCAGTCCAATTGACCAAATGTGAAAAACACATTTCATTGTCAAATGGGAATATTGGCAGCATTTTTTGCTCTTGGTGATAGACCTTCTCTGACTCATTTCTTTTGAATTAATATAGAAGAGCCTAGGCTTTCATTGAAAATATTTCTATTTGTCCATCAGCAAAAATCCAGTGAAGGATATAAAGTGTACTAGACTTTGAATCACCAAACCTGGATTGGAGTAGTTCTCTATGGGTTACCACTTGTGGGACAAAGGGCAAATTACTTTGTTTTGCAAACATTTTCCTCATAGGTAAAATGGAAATTATAATTCTTGTACTAGCTTTTTTTCTGAATTGTACTTGCCAGCAGCTGACTTCAGTGGATGCTTTAATGCCATTCTGCCTTGGGATTGGTCAATCGGACCAATGTGAGCTCGTGGAGAAGAAACACAATTAAGAAAGAACAAAAACTCAGTAGGAAGTAGAATGGCCCCAAAGGAAGGGAGGGCAATAGTTCTCTGTAAGCCAGGCTTCATTTTGGTGGAATATAATGATTAATATGTTCTCATTTCTGACAATGATCCCCTTAAGGGTTGAGGTGGTATCTCCACAGAAGACCACTGAAACTTTTCTCATCTTATTCACACAAAACTGGATACTCTTATGTGGCCATGTCACAAAAAGAAACATCCTTTATGTGGAATACTCGAATTGTAAGATTTTTGTGGGGGACAAAATTATCCTGTGATGATAGACATTGCCAACCCAAGCAAAGTACCCTTTGTGTTCATCAAATGGTTAAATCTCATACACTGTTATGAAGCTGACACCACTGAACAGTGGTAAGCAAAGACAAAGAAGTCATGCTCTCTAGTTACCCGTGGCAGTGTAGGAGAATGTGATTTGGGATGGTGATGTATTTTAAGCTACTTTTCAGTCGATGCTTATTTGATATCAAAATGTGTTTCTGTTTCTATTTCTAATAAGAAGGTTCTTTATTCTCTTTATTGTTATTATTCTCATTATTATGTAAGATAATGTGATAAATCCTTGGAGTAGCCAGGTGGCACGATGGATAAAATGCTGAACCTGGAGTCAGGAAGACTCATCTTCTAAAGTTCAAATTTGGCCTCAGACTCTAGTGGCCCTAAGCAAGTCACTGAATCACTTAACCCTGCTTACCTCAGTTTCCTCATTTGTCAAATGAGTTAGAGAAGGAAATGAACACCCCAAATGGGGTCATGAAGAGTCATATATGACTGAAATGACTGAACTGTTGTTAAATAAATAAATTGTTGATAAATCCAGTATTCAGTATTCAATTTTGAACGATTTTGAATCCCAACCTATTTAGCTGTTCATTGTAGTAACTCTGGGTACTGTTTCGGTGATTAGAATAAGAATATTTAGTCTACTTGACCAGTATTAGATGGCTGATCCATTAAAATCAAGGTCTTTTTGCTCTTAAAAAATTGTGTGTGTGTGTGTGTGTGTGTAGGGTGGCCTGGGGTAGGGGGAAGAATTTTTAAAAAGTGAAAGGAAATCAAGTACTTTGAACTTAAAAAATTACTTTTATTTTAGGAACCAATAAAATTATGGCAAATATTTACAAATAATTATCTCACATAAAGGTTACATAAAATCAATTGTTCACAAGTAACAGCCACTCTCATGAAGACACACAGATATTGAAACTACGCCAATCTTATTGCATGTTTCTTCTACTAATCTAAAAGAAAGGTGTTGCAGTCAACCATTTAACTTAGAATAAAATCACGAATTCCAGTACTGACAAGAAAAAAAAATGAAAAAGCAAAAAATAAAATAAAAAATAAGAGGAAAAAAATCCACCCCTATTTGTCCCACAATGCACCCCCCACCCCCATCCCCACAATCCCCACCCACCCCATCCCTCCTCACCCACAAAAGAAAAATATGTTCCACATCTTTGGCAAATTGGCACTGCTGTAATTACATTCAAATATTATTACACACAAAAGCAACACACAACACTAAGAAAAAAACCACCAAATTTCAAGTCAGTTCTTTTCTACTAGAAAAAAAGAATACAAAACATACACATTTTAAAGAAGCATTGTTTTTAATCTGTTGGAGACAGAGTTGTCTCCTGTTTTCAAAGGCAATTCAATTGTGTTTCTATAGTATTTTTTGTTGTTGAGTTTTTGTACTTTTTTTGTATTTTTTTTGTATTTTTTTTTACAAGTAAGCTTCTATGCAGGCATCACAAACTTTGGCGGATACAATAGATATGTTTTTTTTTTCTTTGAAGCTGGAAGTTCCTAAGACAATGTGAACTGTCTCTAAGAAAGGAAAAAAGAAGACTCACATTTTCCTGGCAAAATGAGCTCCATTTGCAACAAAATGCATTTCTGTAAATCCAGAATGTACAAAGGCCACTAGAAAGTGAAAAAAAAAAACACAAAAAAACCCCAAACAAACAAACCAGGACAGTGACTTCCAATACAAGGCTGAGCAAAGCAAAAGCAAGATTTCAAACTCCCACTGCCCATTTTCTGGGCTAAGACTCAGACATACAAGGATCATGTGGGAGAATTCAAAGAGGCAGCAGGCTCTGCCAGAAAGGTACATTCAAGGTGGAAACAGGCAAAAGCGTATCATTGTACGTGTCCAGGGAAGGGTCCTGCCACCCATCTCCTATCAGGTTCCATTAATGGAATCCTAGTCAGTGTATCTTTTCAGAGAAGGAATAGTCTGAGGAGCCAAAGCAAAAATCTGGTAAGTGGGCCAGCAAAGAATAAACTCTTTGAGTTTCTAGTTTCAAACATGTCTTGGATGGTGTGTATTATTTTGTGTTTGTTATGCCAAGTTAAATTAACTCAAAGGGTAAAGTGATACTAAACGGCTTTGATCTTTTTGTGCTACGTTTTTAAATGGACATGGAGTTTATTTTTTTTTTAGCTTTATAGCAATTAATTGGCTATTGATTGGCTGGAATGTTCAACTTTCCACTTCCCCAAATACAATAAAATAGTTTCATTAAAATGTATTCATGCTTGAAAATAAGAGAGCCATTAAATGGTTTCCTTTCTGTTCCACTCCAAGGGAAATGCACAGTTTGTAAATCAAAAATCTATCATATGAAATCATTCATTCTTAATGGTACTTTCAGGAGAAGATGAGGGACATGGCAGAAAGTGTGGCAATTATTTCAACAAGAGAGACCCAATATTCTGTGGCCACAGCCTTTAACATAGTACAGATTCACTCTTCTAAGGCACCTGATTTCAAATGGTATTAATGGACCAGATGCTTGCATTTTATGCATGGGAGAGTGTGGTATCACGAACCCTTTCCCCTTCCTCTCTCCCATTTTAGCTCTGTATTCACTTTCAGTGCCCTAATGTTTCTCACTTTGTTGTAAGATTTTACTCTGCTGTGTTGTGCATGTTACCTAATAATCAGGCACTTAAGAAAGCAGACATCAAAAATAGTAAGATGGAATAATGCCTTTTCTCTCTTATTCACCCGCACATCCACATCCAAATATACACAGATAAATACATTATCTGAGATCTATACATTTCTCTAATTAATTTGGAGATAAACTAGAATAGTCACTTCAAATTTTCATTTGAGTTGCATTTAGGCTCATTAGAAATTAGGAAAGACAGGAAATATTAACACATTCAGAAAGAAGGTATTTTTGGACCTTCCTTCCAAATACTGGATATACTAAATTCATCTCCAGTGAAATCTGACCTTAGCATAAAAAATCATTTCAAACTTAATCGTATCATGTGCATGTGTGTGTGTGTGTGTGTGTGTGTGTGTGTGTGTGCGTGTGTGCCTTTGACTTGTGACTCTAGCATCTTTATATTGCAGGATTTTTAGGATACTGAAGTTGACTGTACTCCTCAGGGCTCATAGCTTCAATCCATTCCTCTGCACATTAACCCCCATGGGAAGTGAATCCATGAAGCGCTCGCCAAGCCTTGCAAGACTAGATGACAGTGGGAGAGCACTAGGGATCAATATTGCAGCTTCATCATGAATATGCAGAAGGAAAACCTCAGGTACTAAGGACAACAGTCTGAAGTACCAGTGGTGATAGGTGTACATATCACAGGCTAAAAGTCATGGCCTAACTGTCTAACTTTCCAATTATTCATTTTCTAGATTTAAAAAAAATGCACTTTTGCTTCAAAATCTCCAAGGCAGATCAAAATGTGCAAAAATAAAATAAATTCACAATGACGATTGGGGGGGCAGGGGATGGAGATGTGCACCTGGGAAATCTGAAGTTCTGGCCTTATCAACCAATGACACATCTAAATTAACTGGACCTGCCTCTTTACAAAGGTTATAATAGGGTTGGTCCTGCCAAGTCCCCTCAAGTAGTCCAAGAACCTGTTTCCCTCAGAAAGTCAAATGTGTCCACTATATTTTCATACCAAGTTTATGATCACAAGCATCGCCTTGATCCTTCCCAGGTCTTGTTTCATGAATGGTTTATTTTTAAGACATTTGATTTGGATATTCCATGCACTGTAAAGATTTTCTGTAACACATTCCCCAAAGATTATAAGCAAATTTTGAGTAAAATGTCATACAGAATATGTGTTTAAACCCATCATATACCAGAAAATGTATGAACAAAAGTCTAGTAAAGCAGACTTGTATAAGCATTTTGATAAAAGGAGTTTCCTCTTTGGGTCTATCTTTTATCTAGGCCTATGGATGTTTTCTTTTTCTCTACATCTCCAAAGGCTTGAGTGTTTTCTTTTTCCTTGAGCTGATAAGCTTCTTCTAGTTTCCTTGTGTGCCTCTATTTGGCTCTTCAGAAACTAATTTGTATGGGTTTTCCCAATTTATTATATGGGAGCTTGTAGGATACCTTCTGAACTATTAGGGGTTCCCTGCCTGATGATACCTGTGGTTCCTAGAATCTGTCTCGACTCCAGAAAGGCTGGGAAAAAATGAATTCAGGTGAACAAGCCTATTGGACGATAAGCCAATAAGAGATGAGGATTCTGGTTCAGGAGAATAAAGCAGTGGGAATGGCCAGGTGAAACCTCAAAAGAATTGGATATCCTTGGGATAAGCATCCAAACATTTCAGGGCTTATCAGAATCAGACTGAGTCTCCAAAACTTCTGAAGCTCCCTTACCTCCCATAGGACAGGAATCAACACTCCCTGCCAAATCCCAATGCACTACTCCTTCCTGACTGTCATGCTTCCTCTGACTTTTTGTTTACAAACTTTAGAGCCTAACTTGGGACTATTGGTTTAGAGGATAATACATGTTCTCTTTAAGTTTCATGTTCCATACTCATGGTACCTTGAGACAGGAATTTCAGGGTTGAGTCAAAAGGGGCTTTAGGGCCCATCTAATCCAGGGGTTTTTAGCCTGGGATTTATGAACTTAAACAAAATATTTTGATGCTTGCATTTCAATAGAATTGGTTTCCTTTATAACGCTATACATTTTATGCATTTAAAAATGTGGTTTCGAAAAAAGGAATCCCTAGACTTCACCAAACTGCCAAAGAGATGAAGGACACAGAGGTTAAGAATCCCTGGACTAGTTGAACCCTACTCATATAGCTGTCCACTAGGAAATGGAGGACAAGAGACATGATATGATTGGCTCATGGTTATATAGTTAATAAATAATAGAGCAGGAAGCATTGATTCCAAACCCAGCTCTTGCTATACAAGGGGTTGCAGGGTATAGATTTGCATCACCACACTTAGAAAAGCAGGGCTAAGGATGAACGGGTCAAGACTGGAAGGAGCGAACCCTTCAGAATAATAAAGATTTCCTTTGAAACAAAGTCTTGAATTGGAAGATGGGTTTTTGGAGGTCCATAGAATTTAAGTTCTGAATACCTAGCAAATATGTGTGCCAGCCAAACGACCTGTTTGCATCCTCTCGTGCTTTGAATTTACTAGGCAAAACACTTCTAGAGTTCTCCTTATTTTTCAGGAGTTTCCTAGTTTCAGGGAGACCCATTCTGCTGGAGGGAACTAGAGGAAAACTAGATCCAGCTCTTATCTCTGACAAACACCGGCTATGTGATCATGGGTAAGTCAGCTTAGCCACTAAACAAACAACCCTCTAAGATTGCAAGTTATGTGAATCGTTGATCATACTGTATTGATCTACTGAGTTTCCTACATGTCAGGAGAGGAGATCCCCATCTCAGTGAAATCATAGGGCCAGATCTGCTCCACTACTCCCCGAAAGATAATTAAGAATAAGACCCCTGTCATCATTAATTCCATAATTAATCATTGATTTAAATGTATCAAACAGGACTTTGATATACAGTGAGAAAGAAGAGGTACACATTTTCTATGTGCTTTCTTTTGCAATGAGAAAGAAAAGGTATGTGCTTTCTATCTGCATAGGCCTATTCCAGACATCCCTGGTATTGTTTTTTTTTTGTCAGTTCATAGTTGATTGATACAAAATGTAGTCATACAACACAATTAGTCTGAGCTACTGCTCAGCATAACTACATATTCTGTAATAATTTACAAGCAAGGGATAATGTTGTATTCTACTGACTGAAGCGGACATGGCAAAAGCATCTGTAGCAGTGAATGACTGGTCACCAGTCCATTACCAAGTTAATATAAGCACATGAAGAGGGTTACTTCCTATAGTCCTCATGAGCATGGCTTGGAGTACTACCTTCCCACATAATCAGGAGTCCCAAAATGTGCCATTTGTTGTCATGTGTAGCAAGGTAGGCAAGTTTGCTCATTTTATTTATGCCCTAGTAGTGGCACATTGCACAGATGACATTCCTGAATATATATTGCATGTAAGCATACTGACATCCGTGGGATGGATCTTAATAATAGCTATGGTACCTGTCTTCTTCATATCGTTGACATCACCAAAGTAGTTTGTAGCTTTACCTTAATGGTGAATGGACCCAATTTTATACTGACTGAGCCAAATTTTTCAAATGCTATAATGGTCATGCGCTCAGCTATCTAATTCGGTCAAGTCATTAAAAAGAAATAAATATTTAAGGACTGGTTATTCATATCATCTTAAATGCCTAATTGGATTGACCCATCTATCTAATCAATAGCTTGGTTAGAGCAGCTGAATGGAAGAAAGGAATGATCGCCAAATATAATGACGTGACCTCGTTGTTTAGTTTACTTACATATGCTTCCTCTGATTGAAATTGGCAACTTCAGTGCCATGTTTTTCTAATTTTGAATTATGCCAATAATTCATACCTAGCACTTATGAAAGGACAATATACCCGACTCCTATGAAATTAATAAGATGCTTGCCTTGTCAGGGCACCATTACTGATTCCAGCTTCTCTCAGCGCAGTGACTTTGTCCCTTCAGTTGAGATCATAAGACTGATCATAAATAATGAGATTTTTATAGCAAAGAAATTAACACCCTTAAGCTGATCCATTTACTTGCCTATGTGGAGATTCTTTATAAACTTTAAAATTATATATAAACAGATATCATTTGCTATATAAATGACTGATTTCAAACTCTGTGACCTGACCAGTGTTGCACGGTAAAGGTCCTGCTTAACAAATATGTATATTGCAGGTAAACTCAAATAACTCAGATTGAAATCTGTATTGATTCCGAGTCTCATCTCTCTCTTTTCGTCCTTGACTCCAAGAATCTAGTCTTCTATGCTCCTGGGATGGTGGAAGAAAATAATGCCAGCCCAACATGAAAGCTAAGACATGGGAATACACAGTGGAACTACCTCTTGATTGGACCAAGTTGAATTCTTCTTTTTTATTTTCTAGCATTGACTCATATTTCAATAGAGGAATCTTCTTCTCCCTTTACACTAAGTAGGCAAGGTTTCGCTGTACCAAAAAATTAAATCAGAATGCAATGAGGCTTCATTTTCAGAAACTCAGTAGGCCCTTTTAGAAACAATATGGAAGGGTTTGAGCTGATAACTGCCACCCACATACCTATTCACATAATGGCCATACCAAGTACTCTTTGTCTTTTCATTTTTGCTGTGCCCAGTTGCCCAGAATACCTTTTCACCTTTCTTTGCCTATCTAAATCCTAGTCATCTTTCAGGATCTAACTCAAGTCCCCCAACCTCACTGATGCCCTCTTTGCTCACGCCAGTCTACAATGATTTCTCCTATGTCTGACTCCTCAAGCACTTATCACCTATACCTCATATTTTAGCATCTGATGCTAGCCTGCCTTGAATTTTTCTTCAAGTACTGGATGCAAGATGTTATTTTGCTGTTTAGCTAGATCGGGGCAGGGTCTGTCTAATATTTCTTTGATCTCTCCTTCCCCACCTCAGTGTCTACTATAGTACCAGGTACACAGAAGTTCCTCAAAAAAATCTTGTTGAATGAATTAAGAAATGAACTAACAGATCCTAATTTGTCTTTCATTTAGCAGGGGCAAGAAACACATTTGTTCATTTTATCAGCTGCTTTGATGACATTGTTCAAGATGATAATGCAACTCTAATTGACAATTGAATAAAGCAAGTTGAATTGACTGTACCTGGGGTCTAGGGGTGGGGAGGGAAATAAGTACAGATTACATGATTTAATAGTACCTATGCTGATTGAAACATGCCTTAGCTAATCCCTCTGAGTGCAAGTCTCTGATCACATCACTTCCCTCATCAAACACATTGAGTGACTCAACATTATCCACCAAGTAAAATCTGGCATTCAAGACTCCCATTTAGTCCCAGTTCTTCTAGTCCTATCTCATACCATCTGTCTTCATGTACTTCACAGACCAGACAATTTGTACTGTTCTTCAACCTCTTTTTGCCCTTTTCCACTTTTTCCCCCCACTTTTCCACTTTTATGCATTGGCTCACATTATCTTTTAGCCCTGAAATGGATTCCTTCTCCCACCACAACCCAATCTCTACTTGTTGAAACCCTTCCCTTTCTTCAAGGTCCAGCTCAGATACCATGAAGAACCTTCCCTGGGGAAATCCCTCTCCCTCCTTGAATCTCACAGAACTTTGTTTGGACCTTGCCTACACATTGATCATAATCTAATTTGTATTTTATTTATATATGTACATGCCTTATCTCCCCAACAAGGTTATAAATTCCTTGAGGGTAGGGATTGTGTCTTATTTATTCTTGTATCCCCAACACCTAGCCCAGTGCCCCTGCACAGATTAGGTGCTTTAAAATGTTTGTTGAATTGAATTATTGAAACATTCTTGAGCTACTCTTTTTTTTCCCTAAAAAGAATGAGATATTAAACAAAATATCACTGCTGTGGGCTTGTTTTGGGGGGGAGTGGGGTGGAGCGGGGGGCAAAGCCTTATGACAATAATGATATAATACTGGGGAAGATATCTTGGTTTCCAAAGAGTAACTAGGGAAATCACCAAAATTACGTTCTCCAAATTTCCGGGATGAAAATGCGATCTGTTATGTGTGATGAATGGTGGGGCCAAGTCAAGGATGACTCAAGCTATTAACATGACAGCTCATCAGGCTGAGATTGTTTTCTTTCCTTTTTCTTTTAGAAAATCAGTGAGTTTTCACCTGCCTATTTAGATTTACATACAGCATGTCAGAAGCTGACTAAGAAATCCTTCCTTGAAGTTAGCACTGCTTGGAACTAGAAAAATGTATTTCCAGTGTACTTAGGACGGTTACAAAGAAAGATCAATTGATAGAAAGCTGCAAAATGTCACAACCTGCCCAGGGGTTTTACTTGTTCCATGTATTCCGTGTCTCTGGACAGCATGTTGTCCTACCCAAGGCCTCTCCTATGAGATACTGCACAAACAAACAAACCAAAAGAATCACTTCGGGCCAAAGGATGGCCGCAAAGAAAATACCACCTGGTTGGCTCAAGGTCGGTTAAAGCTTGCTGAATTCTGACTCAGTGCACCAGTTTCAAAATGCACTTGTCAATGCATTTTGAGCCCACCATGTGTAAAAAGCATTTACAGTGTATACTTAGCCACTCTTTGCAACACACACAAAAAGCAAAGGGTTATTTACAATGATGCTGCTTTAAGCTGAGAAGAGCAATCTTTCTTGACCGACCACCCCAAACAAAAGCTCAGGGAAAGTCGGGCAGATGATGCTGAGGTGCCCACCTCAGGGGTCATCCAGGAGGGAGGCTCTGCCCAAGAATAGATTTGTTCGGCTCTTCCTCGAATGTACCTGGGAAAACCAGAGGCAACTGGCCTTGGGTCTACCATGTTGGCCGCTCCCAAGAACAGACTGTCCTGCGAACAGGGAGGAATGTCAGCATAACTGGTTTTCGGTTGGTTGGTTTTCTGAGACCCAGTCAACGTGAGTAAAATCTCATTGATTTCCTCTTAGAAGCAAACAAACAAAACCCAACAACAACAATGAGGGGGTCGGGAGGGGGAAAAGCAAGAAAGCAAGAGAGAGGAAAAAAACCACCAACCCCACATCAGTTTGCCCCTTGTAAAGAATAACACTGCAGTTGAGTCTGTGGAATCTTATTGGATATTTCCTCGTCCTTCCTTGTGCATGGTTGTTTGGTTGGCATGGTTATGTCTCAGTGATTCAGACGCCAGAGTCCTGAATGATATGTGTGGTAAGTGCTTGGATTTCTTGGCTCCTGGGGTCAGTGGCGGTCATACGCCGTGGCAGCCGCGGGGGGAGCCGCTCCTCTGGCAGCTGCACTGTAATAGTAAGGGGAGCCTGCAAGAGAAAAGAGGTCGGTGAGGACTGATTTCAAAAAAGTCAGACTCCAAGGAAAAGGCAATACAGGTCATTCCCAATCCTGGCCAAGTATCTCTTGGCAGGAAAAGAATACGAGAGAGCCAGACAAGTGGGGTGGTGAAGAGATGACTGGGCTAGGGGGTGGGGGTCTTGGCTTTGTCATTAGCTAGCCGTGTGACTTTAGATAAGTTCCAAGCTTGCTAAGCTCCAGTTTCCTTTTCCGTAAAATAATAAAAATAGTTTACTTTTATATGATGCTTTAAGTTTGGCAAAATGCTTTTCATAGAATTTATTAATGCATATTACTAATACATTTCATTCTGATAGAGTATAAGTTTCTAGAATGTAAGGATTGTTTCATCTTTGTCTTTTAAGTCTTAGCACCTTGCACTGGTGCATAGTTGGTGCTTCAGATATACACCTGTTGAAGGCATGTTGAAGGCATGAAATTTGCTGCCATATGTCATTTGGTCCATAGCTGGCTCTATCAGAAGTGATAATTCCTACTTGGTCAGGAAGGGATTTTCCAGAAAATTGAAAATTCAAAATGTGTCTCTGAGGGAATGAATTTTTCACATTGACTATCTACACCAGAAGGGTCAAACTGGCTCAGCAGATCAGGTCTTAAGATGGGAGGTCCTGGGTTCAAATCTGACCTCAGCTACTTCTTAGTTGTATGACTCTGGGTAAGTCACTTAACTCTAATTTCCTAGTCCAGTGATGGGCAAACTTTTTAAGGAGGGGACCAAAGGAAAGGAAATGCTCATCTGTCAATCTGTTTCTAAGGCAACTCTTTCAAAGTTTCATTGTAGTTGCCCATCACTGGCCTAGTCCTTACTATTCTTCTGCCTTGGAACTGATATGTAGTATCAATTCTAAGACAGAAAGTAAGATTTTATTCAAAAAACGTAATGAGATAATTTGCAAAATAGATAAAATACAATAAAACATAGATAATGTTGCATTTTAAAACCAATTCAATATGTGGCTTATGATTGTTGGCTCTCGTTTCTATTTGAGTTTGACATCTCTGGTCTTCCTTCCTTCCTTCCTTCCTTCCTTCGTTCCTTCCTTCCTTCCTTCCTTCCTTCCTTCCTTCTTTCCTTCCTTCCTTCCTTCCTTCCTCCCTCCCTCCCTCCTTCCTGACTCTTGGTTGCAGCCCTTTATACACTTTTTGCTGTCTTCCATTTTCCTCTTCACTCACACACTTGATTTAGCATCAACAGACAAAGGCTTTATAAAGAGGGTAGAATTTTACATATCCACCAGGGCTACACTATAGTATTAACCTGGAAGTCTATGCGAGGGAGGCCTTTAAAATAAAATATAAGGTTCTTTTGTTACCTCTGTAACGAACACCCTTTGGATGAAGTCAAAAGCAACCTGTCTTAAACTGAATTTCATTCAGTAAAAAACAGTGCTAAGAGCTAGTCTCCACTATCAGTCCACTTAATTCTACAGGCAGTAAATCAGACACTAACCAGATGAGCTTATCCATCAACATACGCATTGCAAAGCTATCTTCTATCACAGAATACTCCACTGAGGGGAGTAATCTTAAGCCTCTTAATTCAATGATTTCTTTCACTATAGTATTGGCTTTGTATCTTCAGAATCCTAGGGCACTTTTTTCTCCCTTCACTGAACTAAAAGCAATTTTAAAGATTGATTTTCTGATGTTAACTTTGGTTTCCTCTCCTGATGTCCCACTCTGGTGTTGCATCATGACAAGGAAGCCAACCTGGGTTGACAAAGTCTATGCCATCAGATTACAAACTCTGGTAAATACCACCAAACTAGAGAGGCCTAGACTTTAAAGTCTTTCTTGAAATATGGAAAAATGGAAAGTGTTCTAGATATGGAGTCGGAGGACCCATGTTTAGAATCCACTTTTTGCCACTTATTACTGTAGTCATGTGCCCTTGGGCAAGTCATTTAACCTCTATGGGCCTTAGTTTCCTTATTTGTAAAATGAAGGGTTGGGTTGGATGCCCTCTAAGGTACCTTACAATTCTAAATCCATGATTCTATCATGACCCTGGATACATTTCAAAAGATTTATCATCAGAAGATTGGCTACTGAATACATCTTCGACCAATGGGTAATGATATTTTGGGTCTTGGAACCTAATGAATCTGTCTACTAGGACTTTTGGAGCTTGGTATCTGTATAAATGGATATCTGTATAAATCTACACTGAGGAAATGAAGATTCTTCTGGAACATTTAAAATTTATTGCCAGTTTAATCTTTTTGATCCATAAACCAGCTTGATTTTAGTTGTTGTTGTTGTTGGGTTTTTTTGGCCTGGGCTATCAATGCTGGATTTGAATGATTTCAGATATTTTTTTCAAATGTCTTTTGAAGGTATTAATTCAATTAGCTTTCTTTTACACCTGCTATTTGCAAAAAAAGAAAAGAAGAAGACGAAGCACTGTGTCTAACACTCAAATGTGAATAATAATTCCATAAGCCTCCCTTTCCATAGAGCCCCAAAGGTAAATCTAATCCAAGATACCCAGGGCACCTTCTGTGTGATTCTTCCTTTTTCACTGCTGTAATATGAGACACTAACCCACCATTACCACTTGATGACAATAATCCTGATAATATAATGATAACAATAAAGGATTTGTACTATCCATAAATGAATATAGCATTCCAGATCTCAAATGGAGGTTTTCTATGCTGAAGAAAATCATTGAAAATGAATCTCATCAGTTTGGCTTTAGTGATATGGCAACCTGGCCTTTAGAATCTGAGGATTTTTGGTTCAAATCCCAGATCTGTCATTTATTAACCTGTGTGACAATGGGTAAGTCACTTGGCCTCAGTTTCCTCATTCGTAAAATGAGATAGTTGAATGAAACAATCTCGTGTCCTTGTAAACTTCTAAATTCGATTACTTTGTTGAACAAATGCCTGCATGCATAAGTGAATGTGTAAAATATACATATATATGTGAATATGTATATATTAATATGTTTGATACATACATAGAGAGAGGTAGAAAGAGAGAAACACACACACACACACACACAGAGTAAACAGTCACCTTTGTCTTAATAGGTGGATGAAGTGACAAAAACAGATGTTATTCTGGGCCTGATTCTGACCAGAAAAGAGGAAATAATTGCAAAAGTAGAAATGACAGGAACCATGGGAAGAAGTGACCCAAGTGATCTTAGAGTTTGTGATGGAGAAGGAAGGGACCTCTGGTGTACGATAGTCTGACACATCCTAGATTTTAGGGCCATAAATTTTAAAGAGCCCAGGAAAAGGATGTTGCTGTCTAACATTCTAATTTGAGTTCAAGAAGCATGGGAGATACTCTCAAGGAAATTATTAAAGTCAATTTGGCAAACATTTTAAAGAGTCTGCTATGTGTAGGGAGCTAGGCTAGGTTTGAGAGATTCGAAGACACAAATTAAACTATCACTGGTGACAAGGACCTTATATCCTATTAAAGAGATACAATGTGTTCGTAGATAAAATTCTGGAGACATAAACAGATAAACAGATAATTCTGGTGAATAAGAAAGAGGGAAAGGTGTTTAAAGAGACAGACATGGAATCTGAGACAATTAGTCAACCAACCTAGAGGCAGAAGCAGAGATAGGGAATTGAGGACAAATGAAAAGAGTTGTCATGATTATATAAGAATAGAGTTGGTACTAACACTTTTGGTACCCAGGTCAAATTTCACACAATGTGTCTAGGGCAAGCAATAAGAATTATGGCCTTATATCAGGTGTTTAACATAAATTTGGCTGAATGGAGGGGAGAGAAACAGAGACATAAGATCTCACCGGGAAGACACAGAGACTGTGTCTTGGACACTGTGAGGCGGCTACTATGGAGATTAATGCCCAAGGCAGGTATGGGGAAAGAGAAGAATGAGACCAGTTTGCAAAGGAGTTCATCTAAAGATTGACTTCCAGAAGGAAGAAGTCTTGTATCTGGGGGCTTCCAATTTTAACTAAATATTTTTTAAACCTCAGTTCTAAACCCAAATGTTTCTATGCTTCAGAAGGAATAGAAGTAATGTCAATGACCTGTAAACTTTAGCACACTGGGAAAAACTCCCATCACTCCACCTTAATTACAACCCTGTGTAAGAACATCAAAAATGCCCAAGCCCCAAACAAGGTGGCTTGTGATTCACTAAGGACAAGAAAAATGATTTTTCAAGCTTTGTTGGGGTCAGAAGATTAAAGAATGGATAGCACCACTATATAGCAAAGGCAAAGTAGAACTACACACATTTTTTTTATTTTTCATGATATACTTATGAATAGTGAAGAGATGTTGAGTGGATTTTTCCTACAAACAAAAGAGATTGACACCACTGAAAGATTAGAACTAGTTGGTTGAAAGACCAGAGTCCAACAGTATTGATCAATGGATAAGTGTCAGCCTCCAGAAAGGTTATAGGGCAAGAGGAGTCTGCCCTTTGTCTTGTTCTGTTCTCCACTTTATTTAAACCAGGAAGGCATATGAAAACATAGATTATATGATTATAAAATCTGTAGCTATGACAAAAACCCGGAAGGGATTGTTAGCATGTTAGATGATGGAATCTAGACCCAAAAACATCATAATAGGCTAGATCAGCATAGGTCAAATGTAATATGGTGATGAGAATAAATATAAAGTCCTACATGTGGGTAGTTTGCATTACAGGACAATGATCTCCACAGTTTGCTGATTACATATGCCATCAATAAAACATTCTTTTAATATGTAACTCCAACCTCACTAAATATGCATTTACTTATTTATAAATTTTATCTATATGGGCATGCATGCCAATAATAATTATAATACAGAACATACCAAAATAGGAATTCCAAAATAAGATAAAGATGGAATAATATCTGGTCCTAATATTAATAAGGCTCTACCCAAGGTTATTGGATAGTGGAGTGATATGATTAGACCTGTAATTCAGACAAATCATTTTGGCAGCTTTTAGAGGATGGAATAGACTGAGGAGACATTTGAGGTAGGAAAACTAATATGAGGCTATTGCAATAGTCCAAGAAAAAAGTGATGAAGGACTGAATAAGAGCAGTATCTATGAAAGAAGATTAAGGAAATAGATGTGAGACACCATGGAAGTAGAAAACAACAGGATTTAGCAATTGATTGAATTTGAGAATAAGAGAGAGTGAGGAGTCAAGGATGACAACATGGGTGTGAAAATGGCTGACAAGAAGGATAGTGGTACTCTCACCAGAAATAGGGACATTTGTAAGAGGGATAGATTTTTGGAGAAAAAAGATAATGCAATGAAATTTGCCATGCAAACCACACAGCCCAATGATGCCTACCCATCCTATGAGACTCACTCTGTTCCACCCAAAATGAAATGGTGAGGGTGTACCATTACTGATGTATCACGCAAAGCCACTATGTTGAGGGGCACCCGCAAAGCTATGAAGTGATCTTGTAGACAGGGGGTAGGTAGAAAAGATGAAGGAAGGAGCAGAGGGATGTTCCCAAAGGCTCTTGAAGAGCTACTATTCTGAGAAGCTGATACCCAATCAGAAATGGTAGAGATTGAGAGATAAAGAGTAGGAGACAAGCTATTTGTCTATCTGAGCAAGAGTGGGATGCGACTTAACTTCCCACTCTCTTGGTTAATCATGTACCCTTTAAGATTAGGTTCAGGATACAGATTTCCAAGAGTCCCACCCCCAACACAAACATACACACAAATACACACTTTGTACAACATTACTATAGATAAAATTGGAGATAAATTTCACAGTTGAGAACACTGAGCTCCAATAAGAACAGATGAAGTTAGGGTGGGATGCAGCATAACTATCATCTGATCACCTGGCAGGGATGCTATAGGGGTTGGGATGGAGCTAGGGATCCTGCATGGATAAAGAAGTTTAACTTAGCGATCTCTAATTCTCCATCTATTTCTCCGATTCTTTAGTTCTTTCCTTCTCATCCTTCCCATTAAAGACAAAGATGGGGAACCCCAAGAACATGATGCTGAGGGAGGATATGGACTGCAATCTTTTTGACCTAGATTAAAGATTCTTTATTATTTAAAAAAGTCGGGGGCAGCTGGGTAGCTCAGTGGAGTGAGAGTCAGGCCTAGAGACAGGAGGTCCTAGGTTCAAACCCGGCCTCAGCCACTTCCCAGCTGTGTGACCCTGGGCAAGTCACTTGACCCCCATTGCCCACCCTTACCACTCTTCCACCTATGAGACAATACACCGAAGTTAAGGGTCTAAAAAAAAAAAGTCAAAAATGACAAATATATGAGGTAAGCAAAGTTGAAGAAGATATTGCAGGTCTTTTTTGTTTCTCCTCTGGTCAGTATAAGTCCCTTTCCTTATATGACAAAGAAAAGTAGAAGCCAGAAAGGGGGTTGTTTCAGTTAAGTAATTTTCTTCTTACCTTCTCCTCCCCAGAAAATCAAAATAGATTCTTTTCTTTCTTTCTTTCTTTCTTTCTTTCTTTCTTTCTTTCTTTCTTTCTTTCTTTCTTTCTTTCTTTCTTTCTTTCTTTCTTTCTTTCTTTC
>NC_058130.1:253922549-253942904 GCF_016433145.1 Gracilinanus agilis | reverse complement strand
TCTCTCTCTCTCTCTCTCAATCTCTCTCTCTCTCTCTCTCTCTCTCTCTCTCTCTCTCTCTCTCTCTCTCTCTCTCCCCCTCCCTCCCTCCTAATCTGCCGAACTACATATGTGGCCCTGAAATATATAATTTTTAAACATGTGACCAATGTAGGTATTTGTTTCATGTGAATATGCATATATATTTTTAAAAATCTTTACTTTCTGTTTTAGAATTGATGCAAGTAGGGACAACTAGGTGGCTTAGTGGATTGAGAGTCAGACCCAGAGACAGGAGGTCCTGGGTTCAAATCTGGCCTCAGATACTTCCTAGCTGTGTGACCCTGGGCAAGTCACTTAACCCCCATCGCCCAGCCCTTACCACTCTTCTGTCTTGGCATCAATACACAGTATTGATTCCAAGTTGGAAGGTAAGAATTAAAAAAAAAAGAATTGATACAAGTATTGGTTCCAAGTGTTAAGAGATAGGCAATGGGGGTTATGACTTGCCCAGAGTCTCACAACTAGAAAGTGTCTGAGGCCAGATTTCAACCCAGGACCTCCTGTCTTTAGATCTGGCTATGTATATTTTTTACAAGGGATTTGTTTTTATTTTTTTATGGGATGGGAGGAAAAGAAAGACAATTTTACTAATTGAAAAAATTAGATTAATTAAAAAAATTAAATCAAAGTCAACCTATATATATATATGCAGTATCCTTCTGATTTGATCTTCTCCCTCTTTTCTCCTCTTACATTTCTTTTAAGCCTCTACTCATTCCTTTCAACCATCAAATCCTAATGTCTCTCAAAAGCTGACTAACAACTACACAATCTGAAGTGCTGAGTTTTTTTTTCCAATTCACATTTCTGTGGTGAAAAAAATTTAAAAAGCCTATTATTTAATGTGAAAAATGAAAACATCACATCATAACACATTCCATCTTTCCCTCCACCATTATACTCCCATCTAAAATAAACTTGTCCTTCCTTCTGTCATTTTTTTCTTCCTAATTCATATTATCATCAATTTATTCCTTGACACAGTCATTTCTGGCTCACACTTGTTCTCTAATCCTTTTATAGAAGCCCACAGAAGAGCTGATTCTAATCCTAATTGACTGGTTCCAAACCCTTTCACCTAGCATGAAGCCCGTGCCAATATTGTCAATCTCGTGACCCTGTCTCCTGGAACAACAGCTAGATAGCTCAGGTGTGTCCGAGAGGGAATCCTGTCAGACTCACTTACATTTCACAAGGTACACAAATCACCTGAGTTCAGAAGTGGGCACAGGGCATCAAACAAAATCTGCCGTGATCAGCATCGAGTGGGGAGTAATGAGGGGAAATGGTAAAGAAGTTATTACAACAAACCAGCATGAAATTGAATCATTTTTCTTCATTAGAAGGTGTTACCATTATCCACTTTTAGCATGTTTGGGTTAAGTCGGCCTTAAGCGGTCAGGCCAATGAAATCAGGAGTGGAGGCAGCCAGCCTCTTTCCACCCAGTGAGAGTGGGTCTTTTTGGAACAAATCCTAACAGCTTTTGTGCTTTGAGCATGCCGGCTGGCAGGAAACCACCAGTTCTTTTTTCCCAGGCTCCAGAACCTTCCCGTTTTTCTTTTTCCCAGAGAGGCAATGCAATTTTCTGTGGACTAACCTCCAGGGCTCAGGGAGCAATGGGATAAAATCATAGGATCGTAGGATAACAAAACTGCAGGATCATGACTGACTAACCAGAAGGGATTTCAGGGGACACCTAGTTTAATTCTCTCCTATTACAGGATGAGGAAACTGAGGCCTCACAAGGTTAAATGGTCACATGGAAAGTAAGTCATAAAATTTGGGAGGTTCAATCCAGTCCAAGTCAATTTGATGATTACATTCCTTTTATTTTTTTATTTTTGATCAGTTGTATCGGACTTTTTCTTCCATCTTTAATTTAATTAATTTAGAATATTTTTCCATGGTTACATGATTCAGGTTCTTTCCCTCCCCTAGTCCCTCCCCCTTCCCGGAGCTGATGAGCAATTCCACTGGGTTTTACATGTATCATTGTTCAAAACTTGTTTCCATATTATTAATATTTGCAATAGAGTGATCATTTAGAGTCGATATCCCCAGTCATATATCCCCATCGAGCCATGTGATAAGATGATTACATTCCTAATCAGAGCCAGGCACTGAGGTATAAATGGGATACAAAGATTCCTTTCATAAGATCAGTGAAACAGTCCCTGCTTCAAGTAGCTTCCATTCTACTGGATGAATTGTTCAGTTTGCTGACAACCATCATGGGAACATGGAAAGAGCACTGGTTATTGCTATCTGAAGGTAATCTTATTAAGAGTAATTCTAGGTATCATTTATATAGCACTTTAAGGTTTGCAAAGTGCTTTAGGATATTATCTCACTTGATCCTCACAATACCTCTGACAGATAGGTGCTGTTATTGTTGTTTTTTAAATTTAAATTTAATTTTATTTCCCCCCAATTACACGTAAAATCAGTTTCCAACATTTTAGAAAGAATTTTGAGTCTTGAATTCTCTCCTTCCTTTCCTTCTCCTCTTTTCCCCTCCCTCAGCTAAGAAGGTAAATAATCTGATATAGATTTTACATATGCAATTATGGAAAACATTTTTCCATTTCTATCCTTTTGTGGAAGGAAACAGAAACAAAAAATATTAAGGAGAAAGTGAAAAAAATTGTTTTGGTCTGGATTCAGATTCCATCAGTTCTTTCTTTGGAAGTAGAAGGTGTTTTTTTTTTTTTTTTTTTTTTTTTTGTTTTGTTTTTTTTTGGTCAGGAGTCCTTTGGGATTATTTTGGATCACTGTATTGCTGAGAATAGCTGTTATTCATAGATGTTCATCATACAGATTCACTATCACTATGTACATTGTTCTGGTTCTGCTTACTTTAGTCTGCTTTAGTTCATGAAAATCTCCTTAGGTTTTTTAATAGATGCTGTTATTATCCCCATTTTACAGATGAGGAAACTGAGATAAACAGAGTTTAGTGACTTGCCCAGCATCACACAGCTAGTAAGTATCTGAGGTTGGATTTGAACTCAGGTCTTCCTGACTTCAGGACCAGCACTATATCTACCTCACTCCCTACCTGCCTAAAAACTTCACATTTATATAGCACTTTACAAAGCATTTTAAAGTTATTTCCTTCTATCTTCCCAACAACCCTAAGAGGTAGATGTTTTCATTAACTCTGTTTCATAGGTAAGTTTCGGTAACCTGCCCAAAATTATAGTTAGTAGTATTGGAAGTAGAATTCAAACCCAGACTCTGAGATACTCTACAGGGAGTCATTCAGAAAAGCATCATATTGATAGAGATAGGCATGAGACCTGTGATTTCATTGGTCCAAGCAACTCCCAGGTGAGGAAACTTCCTCTGCCTTTGCAGGTAGGCATTTTCTCTACAATATCTCACCTTAGTGTTTCCTAGAACACAAATAGTTTGCACAGCCAGTACTGCTTGAGGTGGGACTTGAATGCAAATCTTCCTGACTTCAGAACTCTATACATTATTCCATGTTGCTACAGCCTCAAGCTGTTATCATGGGATTTATTTATGTCTTGGGCATGGAGAGAGGGTGTGGAGATGTCACTGTGAGAATAGTGATGTTCGATATAGCTTTGGTTCCAGTGCTATCAATGCAACCTCTCCAAAGAGTATTCAAAAGCATGAGAACATCTGCTAGATTGTGGCTCTTGGGAAGAATATACAGTGGTGGGGTGTCTCATTTGTACAAACTTGAAAACATGGCACAGTAAAGCCAGAAGTGATAAATAAGGAGGCTGCGTAGTTCCTTTGCCACAGAGCTCAAGGTTCTACACCCTATGTAAATAATTCTTGATTTCAAAGTCAATGGAAGGGTTCAACAGGTTTGAATTTCTCTAAGTTTTAAAAATAATATCTATTAAAAATGCTACTCACTGCCAGAGAAAGAACTGATGGAGTTTCAGTGGAGATCAAAATATATCATTTTCCACTCAATTTTCTTCAAGAGTTTTTTTAGTGCTATTCCTAAATATGGGATATGTATTATACAATAGCACATGAACAACCTATATCAAATTGCTTATTGCCTGGGGGAATAGGGAAGGGAGGGAAAGAATTTAGAACTCAAAATGTGAGAAAATGAATGTTAAAAAATACTTTGACCTGTAACTGGGGAAAAAGTGAGATGTTTTTGAAAAAAATAATATTCATTTCTTTTCACTAACGGAGGGAAAGAAAGGAGGAAATAGCATTTATTAAGTACCTATTAATGTATCAGGCATTGTGCTAAGTGCTTTATAAATATTCTTTTTAAGGCTGGAAACTTTTGAGCTTGAAAAAATCTCAACTGATAAACTGTCCCATGGACAAAGGAATTTCACATCTTCATGTCCTTTCTCAGAAAACCAAATTGGTTACTACACTCCATGCTACCTTAAGGATAAAGTCTATATTCCATTGGATGGATTCCAAAGCCCTCTACCTTTTGGCTCTACTCATGAGGATATTTTAACTTTACTATCCTTACTGTACCATATATAACTAACACTTGAAGCTCTTCTGATTCAAATATAGCTCTATAAGTACATGTATTATTAAAGACAAATAAGGCAGAGTAGTATTGTATGTTGTCTATGTCATGCATTCATGAAGAATTCCTTCATCTTTTTTATTTTAAAAAATATTTATTTTCTTTTGTCTTTATATCAGCCAAATTTCCTCCATTTAAAAAAAACAAAAAAGAAAATAAAAGGAGAAAAATTCAGAAAAACAGATTAATGTATCAAAAATTATGAAAGTGTATATAATGTACCACACTCAAAGAACTCACATATCTTTAAGTCAGTCAGTGAAGACTTCTTTTATTTAATGTGTTCCCCCTCCCCCAGGCCATCCTGGTTCTTTATAATGTAGTAGTATTCATTTTTTTAGCATTTATTTTTTATTGTTTTATGCTTGTTTTTTCCATTTACATCATTATAGTCATTTGATACATTTTCTTGACTTTACTGATGCTGATTTCACTTTACTATAATTCATACATTTCAATTCTTCTCTGTATTCATCATTGCTATTTGTTAAACACATTAATGCTCCTTTTCATTTATGTACCCCAATTTTTTAGCCATTTCTTGCTTAATGGACATCTATTTTGTTTCCAGGTCTTCACTACCTAAAATATAACAGCTATAAATGTTTTAGTGTTTATAGAGATTTATTTTATTTATTTATTTATTTATTTTAAAATTTCAAACCCTGAACTTTTGTGTATTGGCTCCTAGGCAGAAGAGTGGTAAGGGTAGGCAATGGGGGTCAAGTGATTTGCCCAGGGTCACACAGCTGGAACGTGTCTGAGGCCAGATTTGAACCTAGGACCTCCCGTCTCTAGGCATGGCTCTCAATCCACTGAGCTACCCAGCTTCCCCCTATAGAGATTTATTTTAATTGATAAACTTCATGGGTTATAGGTCTAATAGCAAAATCTTTGGATCTGAGGAGATGGATTTTCTGGCCATCTTATTTACTAAATTATAAATTGATTACAAAATCATTATAAATATTTATAGATCCATTTATAATATATTAATATATGTCTCTATATAACATCTCCAACATATTTCTGTCTTCAACTAAATATCCCAAATTGTGGGGAGTGTGGGCTATTTTGGTTTCTACTCTCTTATTATTAGTGCGAAGTTCTTCATCTTGAGAATGGTTTAAGCATGGTGGATAGTGTTTGAGTGGTGATCAAAGGAGGCAAAAATAGACTTGCCACTATAGTATCTTATGGAACAGAAAGACAGAAAGTGAAAATACTTGGGGGTGTTCATCAACTGGAGAATGGCTAAACAAATGATATATAAATCTAATAGAATTTTATTGTGCTATAAGAAACAATGAAGAGAATGGTTTCAGAGAAGCCTAGGAGTAATTATAGGAAATGAAGCAAAGTGAAGGGAGCAGAACCAGGAAAAGAAATAATTTATACAATAATAATGTAAAAATGAATAAACAACTTTGAAATACATAAGGATATGTACTGATGTAATGACTCCATAATTCTAAATAACTAATGACAGAGAATGTTACCGCCCACTTGACAGAGAGGTGGCAGAATAAGACACACCTTTTTGGACATGGACAAATATGAGAATTTGTTTTGATGATGCTTATTTGTTATACGTACATAAACACACATAAATATTTTTATGTTGTTTTGTTTTAGAGTGTGTGAGGGGAGTGAGAAGGAAAGAAAACTAAATGCTTCTTAATTTAAAATATAAAATTTACTGATATCCTCCATTGCTGGGGCTTCCCTTTCTACTCACCTCATACCAGAAATTAACTATATTTATTTTGTTTGTTTATTTCTTTATGTACATGGATTTTCTTATCCACAATAAGTAAATTCCTTGAGTGTAAGAACTATTTTTTTTTGTTTTGTACTTCTATAACCTAGCACACTAGAGAGGGAGCTGGTGGCACAATAGTTAGGGCACTGGATCTGCAGTCAGGAAAAATTGAATTCAAATTTAGCCTTAGACATATAATACCTGTGCAACCCTGGACAAGTTACTTAACCTCTATTTGCCTCAGTTTCCTCTTCTACAAAATGGGACTAATTATAGCACCTACCTCTCAGGGTTATTCTATGGATCAAATGAAATAATATTAAAAAAAAAAACACTTAGCGCAATACCTGGCATCTAGTAGGCATTATATAAATGCTTATTTCCTTCTCCTTCTCTGGCACACAGTTGGTGCTTAATGAATGCTTTTAATAAAAACAACCCTTTACTTTCTTTCTTAGTAACAATTCTAAGACAGATGAGCAGCAAGAGCTAGGCAAATGGGGTTAAGTGATTTGCTCAGGGTCACACAGCTAGAAATTATCTGTGGCCAGATTTGAACCCTGGTCCTTCCAATTCTAGGCCTGACACTATCCACTGTGCCACTTAGCTGCCCCTTGATGAATGCTTACTAAATTAAATTGAACTGAATATTATATTTCCTAGAAATGGTTGGGCCAGAACCTGACATAATACTCCAAAAGTGATCCAACCCTAAAGAAATGCTCAGATGTAACTTGTCCAAAATTAGACACAATATCTTAGAAGGAATCTGGAAGGAACTGGAAACACAGTACCACAAATGGGGTTAGGACTGGAAATGAATGCTCATAGGCAGTATATTACAATAGAGAGAGATCTGGATTTAGAGTCAGAGGACCTGGGTTCAAATCTGGTCTCTGCCATCTATTCTGTGGGACCTTTGTGGAAGCCTGTCTTGGCTTCAGTTTCTTCATCCATAAAATAAGGAAGGTTCAAGTAAGATGACTAGGTCTAAATCCAAAGAAACCTACATCAATTTTAACCATAACTATCCATCTGGTCTGCCAGAATTATACACAACAACGTATGGAAGAAAAGAGACAACATTTTGCCCAAAGTGTCATTTCCTTCTGGAACTCTGGCCTAGGGAGATAATTTTCAGTTAAAGTCATTAAACAAACCAGTTCTCAGCTCCATTCATCCCTGAAAACAGGATAGTTTATGGAATGACTACTTATAGATCTTTAAATCTAGCTCCCTGGGAAGGCCATTTCTAATGAAGAATATTAAAATGGCTGAATAGCCTATTAGTTCCAAAGTGGTTTGTTTAAGGGAAAGAAACATGATGAGTCAAGTCTGCTGGCCCAGTTGCTTAGAGATCATTTCACACCAAAAAACAGTCAAATAAAATCTTTTTAAAGGATAAAATATTAAAATTCACTACTGAAAGTCACATATGTTAATAGCTGTGTCTTCCATAAATCTGGAAATATGCTAACACACTGTATGTTATGATGGTTAGTTCCTTATTTCATCTATGCAAATTATACAACAAGATCTGAATTTTTCTGTCCAATATAAGGTCAAAGTGGGCTACGGTAATTAAAATGGATTCTATTTATCCTTTATATCATGTCTATGGTGAGATCAGCATTAAGGAACATGTATAAATTGGACCCTAGTGGGGTAGCTTTGGGACCACAAGGAGAGTAAATATTATATAGAGAGAATAATCTGCTTCTGGCTTCAGTCACAAGCAACTGATTTGGAAAAGAATGATCTTAAGTTGAGTCTCAGTCCCCTCAGAGTGTCTTTTCTTTGAATCCCTGGTGATTCTATTGTTTCAGTAATAAAGTAATTAAGCATCCAGGAAATTAACTCTTTTTTTTCTCATTTGAGCTTTATTGGATTAATGTTATTACCATCATCATCATCACCATTATTTAAATGAAGAAACCTAAATGGCTATACTTATTTGATAGGAAGAAGCCCAACTCTGATGTTCACTGGATAGAGCTGACCTACCAGATATATCCAATGGCTGCTGGTTTTCCAGTTAGGGATGACCCCAGGTTTACTGCACAACTGTAAGGTGCTTTCTCACCTGCTGCTGTGCTATCCGTGATCAGCACAGATCTAGACTAGCAGTGTCAAACAAAAATAGAAACAGATCCCCACTGCTATGTAAACAACAAATTAACATTACCTATGTAGTATTAAAACCTCAAATTAATATTGCCTCTTAGCATTATATTTTTATTTATTTTCTTAAACATTTCTCGATTACATTTTAATGTGGTTCTGACATATAAGGGAGTGTTATTGCTATATACGGTCCACAGACCACTGGTTTGACACCTCTGGCTAGACCACAGGGTCTATAGAAGGACTTTAACCATTGGGGAAAATTTTCTTTTAAATAAACCTTCCAGAAATAGAATAAAATTGTCTCCTTACTTCCTCCATGGTATTATTAATGATTTATCAGCATTCTAAGGACCATTGTTAAAACTTAGCATATTTGGAGCTATTATGACCTCTCTTAGAACTCATAACACTCCCATTATCTCTAAAATGTCCCTGTCCTCAAGTAGGTTTCCCTGATCTCTGGGAGCTGAACAGATCTAGACCAGATTTTGTAATGCTCATAGCAAGTATTATGAGAGAGAGTCATATTGGTCTATCGCTGTCTCTCCATTAGCACTTGAAAACTGAATGATTGGAAAGGGAAGAGGAATAACTCTGCCTTTGAGAGCATCTTCACTAAGCATCTTGGTTGAGAGAGAATAAACCACTCTGTACTGCCCCTCCTGCCTTTTCCTCTCACTCTTTTCTTGAATTTTCCTCTGTTGCTATTTTTCTCCTCCCCACTTTTTCTATTTCTTCTCCTCCCTATAATGGCCAAAGTAGATTGTTTTGGGGGATGGGGAGAGGGGAGGAAGGAGGGAATGGCCACCACTGGGGTACATGAACACAGAAGTATGGTACTTTAGAAAGTGCTTGACTTGGGGGTTAAGGAGACCTGGATTTGAATCTCACTTCTGACTTTTTCTGGATTCTGGACAATTCACAATCTTTCTGAGGCTCAATTTTCTCATCTATAAAATGAAGATAACAATAGTTCTACCAACTGTTTTGTAGGGTGGTTGCAAGGAAGGCCTGAAGGTTTGTAAAAATGTGCATTATGATGATGGTCAAGGTTGGGACATGTAGCCAGAATTTGTTTAAAACTGGTTCAGATCTTCTTTTTCCAATTGAAGTTTTTCCAGCTGAAGTTCTCCTTCAGGGAGTAGATTATAGGATATTGACCTGTTATTATTAGATTGTCCTCTACAGACTATGGGGTAATTTTTATGACCATTGTTTGGAGCAAATAGTTTTTTTAGAAGGAGGTTTATGGAGCATTGAATGATAACATAATGCACAGAGGAGAGTGGTAGGGCTCTGGAAGGAAGCATGCCTATGACACAATGGGAAATCAAAGAAAGTTCTAGTCAGTACTCACCTAGCAGCCCAGGATTGGGAAATCTCCAGGAATCATTGTATGTTGAATACTGTGGGTGACTATAAGGGCTTCCAGAAAATTCACTCCCTATATTTAATAAGGAAAAGAAAGGATTTGGAGTTTGGGGAGAGAGTAGGGGAGGAGAGGAGAGGAAGGAAAAGCAGAAAAGAAAAAAGAGGGAGAAAATCATTAATTTAACAATAAAAAGCACAGTTAGGCTTAGGAACAAAATCAGCATAGTCAAATAAATTCTGAATTGCAATTTGAAGTCATATTTAATCAATAACATGAACTGAGAATTAAAATTACTTTAGTAAATTAAATTATTCCATTCAACTCCAGCTTTGGTGCTTCTCTGGGGCTTGGAAGTGACCCTGGACACTTGAAGGCTATACCAGCTGAAAGTAGGCTTTATTGGATCTTACCAACCTAGAAAGGATGTGAGTGTGAGCCCAGAGAAGAACTCTCAGTCCGTGACTTGAGCATCAGCCAACTAAAATGATGAAAAGCTCATCACCAGGAAGATTTTTATTAAGTTATAACTTTTGTTGAGTCATATCAATTCATGAAGATCATCTTCTGAGGCATGGACCATAGAGTACAGATTTAGAGTTGGAAATAGCTGTAGAAGTAATCTAATCTAATCCCTTCACTTTGCAGACTGAGAAACCAAGGCCCAGAGACATTTGTTGACTTACAGGATGAGAGGATAACAGCTTTAGAACTGGAGGGAGTCTTAGATTTCATATAGTCCAACTCCTTCATTTTAAAGAGAGGAGATTTAGGCTCAGAAACTTAGTGAAATGACTTGTTCAGAGTCACATAGCTAGTATCTGGGGCAGGATTTGAATCCAGGTCTTCCTGACTTCAAATCTAATGCTCTATCTATTATGGCACAGTTCTCCTTTAATGGTCCTGCACATGTCCATGGTCATAAAGTTTGTGGATGTTAGAGCCAGTATTTTCTCTGAGGTCCTTTAATTATTAATCTAGCATTCTTTCTACTATATCACACAACACTTTAAGGACTGCAAAGTGCCTTGCATATATTATCTTATTTGATTCTTATAACAATCCTTGCTAGTATTAATTCCATTTTACAGATGAGTAATCTGAGGCTGAGAAAGCATAAATGATTTGCCCAGGGTAACAAAGGAAGAACCCCTCCAGTTCTAAAGTTGCTATCCTCTGATTCTGTAAGTCAGTTAATATAGGTGTTGGGAGTAGAATTCAAACTTACATCTTCCTGACTGGAAGCCCAACACTATCCACTCTACTAACAAGGTACCCCCGTTGTTGTGTTCAGTAGTTTCAGTCATGTCTGACCCTTCATGACCTGATTTGGGGTTTTCTTGGCAAAGATACTAGAGTGGTTTGTCATTTCCTTCACCAGCTCATTTTACAGGTGAGGAAATTGGGGCAAACAAGATGAAATGACTTGCCCAGGGTCACATAGCTACTAAGTGTCTAAGAGCAGATTTGAACTCAGAAAGATAAGTCTTCCTGACCCCAGTCCCTACATTTTATCCACTATGTCACTACCTACTTTAAGCTACCCCTGACTAATAAAATTAAGGTAACAATTACACAAAAAGGAAGGTGTATGGTAAATCATTTTATTTATTTAGAATATCAATTTTTAAAGGACAGATACTACTGTATTTGTGGGGGATAGATGCATCCTTCAGAGAGGGTGCTACAGAAATATGAAATTACTGTTTTCTACACAGAAATCTAAAATTACATGAGATCCTCTAAGATGTATGTTTCCAGAGATATTATTCTAGCCAGTATGTGAGAAAGCCAAAATGAACCATCTTAGACTGCTTTATAAATCTTTCATTTTTAGTGGATTGGGGCTTTTGCTTACTCCTAGTCTTTATTATTCTATCAACTTTTCATAGAAATAGAATAATGGAGGTAATATTTTTTCCTAAATTGTTCCAAAATGAAGCAAATCCTTCTGATCCTTCTTTAAATAATAATTATTGCTCAACTTTAGCATTGTGGCTTTTTTAATCCTCAGTGTGGATGGCATGATAGAGGATTGTGTATCTTTTCTCCCCTGATGTCATAAAGTTAATTTTCTAACTTAAAAAAAAAAGTTCTGCCCATTGTATTTTTTAAGAATGAACTGCCCATCTAGAGCAGTGGTTTCCAAACTTTTTTGGCCTACCGCACCCTTTCCAGAAAAAATATTACTTAGTGCCCCCTGTCACATACTATCACCACCCCCTCACAGTAATTCACAGCCCCCAAATGCGCCTGTGGCCATCACCACCTCCCTGGATCACTGCAGCACCCATGGGGGGTGGTGGCGCCCACTTTGGGAATCACTGATCTAGAGGATTGTGTTGAAACATCTAGTAATGGTAGACCACAGAGACAAAATACTACTACTAATAATAGCTATTATTTATATAATGCCCACTGTTTGCAGGCATTGTGTTAAGCACTTAACAATTAGTATCTCATTTGAACCTCTCAACAACCCTTTAAGGTAGATGCTGTTATTATCTCCATTCTACAGAAGAAGAAACTGAGGCAAATGGAGGTTAAGTGACTTGCTCGGGATCACATAGCTTGTAAGTGTCTGAGGTTTGATTTGAACTCAAGCCTTCTGGACTCTACACCTGATGTTCTATCTGTTGCTCAATCACTGTTCAATGTTACATGCTCTGCCAGTTGTAGATGTGATATTGATTAGTTTTGTGTAACTATTTGATACCATGCATTAATGAAACTAGGGATTTCTCTTTGTTTGTTATAAAGTAGGGTACTATGTATGGATTGATGGCTATTTGGCAGTGACAACGTATAAAAACGAAAAAAGAAGACCAGAAACAAATCCTTTGAAAAACAATCGATATGAAACAAGGAAGATAGGAACAAATTCAAGTAAGGAGGCCAAACACAGGAGTCCACAGATGGACAGCAGAAGCAAAAAGAAAGAGAATGAAGGAAGGAAAAGAAATTATATGGAGATAAGATCCATGCTGAACTATGATATGGCAAACAAAAATGGGACTCTACACTGAATGTTAAATAAAATTAAAAGGAACTGAAATCCTCTCTAATGATTTGAATAAAACAACAATAACTACAAAAACTTACAGTTGCAATAGAAACCAACTTGCTCAGACAGAGATTAAGCTATGCCTGCCATACAAAGACCTTGGGAAATAACGGAGAGCCTTGTCAACAAATGAATGAATCAAGGGGTCACAACTGCAGCAAGGCTTTCAGCTTTCCTCTGTGCCTGAAAAAGATGGGTTCCCATGAGTTTAGAATGGGATGAAGTAGGAATAAGAAAATATCAGCAATGAAAAATCTCTGTTGAGTGATTGGTGCAGCCATGTAAGGTGGAATGTAAAGAATGATGTCAAAGGACATTGCTTTCTAGGAAGGAATTTATAGTGAGATGACAATAACTGATCTGGGGAGATGAGAGACTCTCTGAGTTTAAGATGAAGAGGATTCTGACTTCAGTTATGATTTATAGCTGAAATTATAAGGTGATTTTTGTTGTTGTTAAAGCACAGTTCTGAATAGTCTTCTACTCAATAAACTCCAGTGGCTCCCTATTACTTCACAGATCAAATATAAACTCTCTTCATCATTTAAAGCCCTTCACAGTCTGATCATAAACTACCTTTCTGATCTTATTGCATATTGCTTTCCTCACTTATACAGTGATCCAAACCAAAATTGTTTTTAAAAAATTACTCTTTATACATGATATTCCATTTTCTATTTCTATCCCTTTGCATTAGCTATCTTTACTCCTCTGTAATGGACCTATGGGTTTCTGCTAGTTCAGGTTGACCCTTCCCATAATCTATCTATTTTGATTCTATACTTCTTTTGTATCTGTGATTACTTTGAAGTTTTAGACCCTAGAATCCCTAGAATCTTTCCTGCTGGGTCTTCTAAATGTACCACCCCCAATGAGTAATTTAGTGCTAGTCCTTAGACTCTCTTGTGAACTTCATAAATACTTTTTGAATAGTTTGTGAATTAAAGCGACCCAATTTTGGACCAGCTAATTGGGAGCAAGGATTAAGATCATGAATAGACCAGGTAAGCAGGAGATGATGAATGATGAAATTCTTTCTTTTTTCTATTTCTAACTTCCTCTAAGCTGAGGCCCATGGCTATATATGATGGTGGAGTTATTGGACAATACCAACGAAGGGGGTTTTAGCTCAACTTTATTCTGAAATAAGCATTTTCCTTGCTGAAAAGTAGATTGGAGCTCTTGTGGTTCTAGAATAGAAACCTAGAACTCTAAACTTATGGCAAACTGCCAAGAATTGTGAATTACCTTGTGTATGATTACCACTACAGCAAATATATTGCTCATAATTGCCAGATGATTTTTTTTAGTTTTCCAGAAAGCCACTAGGTAGGATATCTAGCATAATTTCATAAGCTTGGAAGTTAACAATATTTTTTGGACAATAGAAGCCACAGAAAATGTGATTCAACCAATTAGAGGCAATTAATGTACCAGGCGGTCATGCCATTCCCAGTTTCATGGAACACAGGCATCATTATCTCAAGTTCAATAACATTAGAACTTTGGCACAGCACCAATAATATTAGACACCAGTAACCCATAACTGGAGGCAAAGTCCAACAGGGGTCCAAACCAACCACTCCCACAAAACCAAAGTTCTGATTGCTTCTTTGAGACACTTATGGACTAGGCAGTCCATCTAACCCGTAAGGAACTAACTTCTTTCTTTCCTGGAGCCATTATTACAACTCTACCTTTTCCTAGAAATAGTACCAATAAGTTATCATGGATCCTCTGATAATAAAGCAAATCAACAAGAAGGGAGAATTGGTAGAATATTAGACCATGATTTCCTTGGGGGAAGGGTCTTCCTTTTGATTATTCTTGTATCACTAGCCCTTAGCACAATGCCTGGAACATGGTAGGTGCTTAAAATGCTTATTGATGGACCAAACAGATATGTTTCTTTCATTCAATAATTTTTATGAAATACCTACTATATAAAACATAACATTCTAGGATTCTAGATTCTAAAAGAAACATACAAAGTCTAGTTGGCAGAGGCCCTAGTCTTGAAGCTAAAACTATATCGCATAAGAAGTGGGGCATTAATTTAGAGCTGGAATGGATCTTAGAGCTTATCTAGAACAACACCATCATTATATAGATGAGGAAACTGAAGCCTAGAGATGTTAAGTGACCTGTCTCTGGTAATAAGAAAATGAAGTTTCTCTTTCCAAATCCAACACTTTCCCCAAATTTGGTCCTAGGTAACCATTTCTGAATTAACCAATTAGAACATCTCTGCTGTCTAAAGAGGGAAAATAACTCTCAGAAACTCCTGTTGCATTAGTCTTGCCTTGATATTTTCAGAAGAAAAGAGAGAATAAGACTCGTGATGCCATTTCTTTAGATCCTTAGAGATTTCCTTCACCACTTGAACTGCAAGGCTGAGCCCACATGCCATTCCTCATGTGTCCTACTTCTTCTTCTCAATGTTAACTTTGAATAGTCCCTCCCTAGGTTGAACCTTGCAAATAAGGGGATGTAGAATGGGTAGATATGTAGATAAATAGATAGATAAATAGATGGATAGATAAAGAGGTAAAGAGGTAGATGCATAAATGCATAATTTGATAGACAAAGATAAGGAGGTAGCTGGATACAAAGTTATATAGACACATAGACACTAGATAAAGAGATAGAGAGGGAGATAGATACATAAGTACTTAGCTTTATAGATATACAGTGATAAAGAGGCATTCAGATAAGAAGATACATAAATACATAGATAATAGAGGGGTAGATAGGGAGGTATATATATAAATACATAGCTGGATATACATACAGACAATGCTAAGGAGGAAGGTGGATGCAAAGATACATAAACATCTGGATGATGGATAAACAGATAGCTGATAGATTGATGAGAGATGAGAGAGAGAAGAGACAGAGAGAGACAGAGAGAGATAGAGAGATAGAGAGAGTCTTCTCTGAGAAGCTCAGTTTGAAGATGTTGGTTTCTTTCCATCCTCTTTCCAACTCACTCACAATGACTGCATTATCTACAGCTTTGCTGTGTACACTAATCAGTAGAAGATGCTGGTTTTAAAAACAATAAGCAGCACTCCAATGAATTGCAGTGAACAGACATTTCATTTCCCAATTCTTTTCTCTCTTTGGCCAGCCCCACTTACTACCAGCCCCCCGCTTCACCCCCCTCCATGCAACCACACGCACACACACTCACATCTAGAGGCCTCTCTGGGGGACGCTCTAGTGCCTGACAGGCTGAGGCTTCCAATTCTCTGTTTTTTATGCCTCAGTGGTCAGGGTGTCAGGTTTCTGCAGTACAGACCAGCCAAGAGCTCGAGGAGTCACTGAACACCATCAGTTCAGTGACAGTACCACTCACTTCATCCCACATACTCTGCATATCCATCAGCCATGCGAAGGGAGCACCAGAGACAGAGACAGTGAGAAAGACAAAGAGAGAGCGACACAGAGAGAAGATGACGGAGACAATGACAAAGAAGATGGGAATAAAAAGTCACCAGTTCTGTTACTGCCGTCACAGGCCTTGGACCAACAAATGGTACAGGAGTACAATGAAACTCTGTGAGATGAACGAACCCTGCATGAGTGCCTTGAGATTTCGCCAGATAGCCCAGGGTCCATCAGACATACTTCTTGGCAGCACTATTTAATGATCAGTCACTAAGGATAAATACTACATTTAAACTACCCAGGGATGGGAACATGGAGATAGAAAGAAGAGCCAGAAAAGGGGTAGTTCTGTTCACTGCATCTCACTTGACTTCTCATTCTTTCATATTAAAGACACCCTTCATTAAGATTATCCTCTGACAAGGACATTGAGTCACTCTTCAACATAGCTTTGAGTAAGGCTCATTATTTTTTGCTTTTTTAAAAAAATGAAACCTTCATCTTCTGTCTTAGTATCAATATTAAATATTTGTTTCAAAGCAGAAGACCAGTAAGGGCTAGGCAGTTTGGATTAAGTGACTTGCCCAGGTTCACACAACTAGGAAGTGTTTGAGACCAGATTTGAACCCAGGACCTACCATCTCCAGGCCTGGCTCTCTATCCACAGAACCACCTCACTGCCCAAGTAAGTCTCATTTCTAATAAGTCCTTAGGAGAGAAACAGTGACTGACACTAAAGGGACAGTGTACTAATGTCCTCAACTACCCCATTCACTCAGTGGATATGTTTGTTGACTTTAATTTCCAAAATAGGAAACCAGATAATTTTTTGAGGGGACAGAGCCAAGATGGCGTCTTAGTAGCAGCAAAAGCTGAAACGGCTCTGACAATCCTTCCAAACCAATCTTCAAAAAGCACCTCAAAACGACAGGAGCCAAAATAGGACACCAAGGATTGGAGTCCTTTTTCTGTCCACATAAAATAGTTAATGTCTGGAAACAGAATGAAGCCAAGTATTTCCTTAGGGTTCATGACTACACCTAAATTAGGCAATTAAATGATTTCAGATATTTCTCCACTCAAGACACCAGTCATCCAGATAAAAAGTGAAAAAACAATTCGGTCACTCAGAAGTTTTCAAACATCTGAATTTGGCACATAAGACAGACAAAATCGAAAGGTTATTTAATTATGTATCTGGAAGTATAAAATTTTCAAAAAAGTCTATGGATCATTCTTGGGAGAACAATAATACTTAAAAGACTTAATTACAGTCTTTGGGGATACTTTCTCAAGAATTTTCATTATAGAGAATACTTAAACATTTCTAAAAAAATTTTTTTGTACTCTAGGGAAGGATGTAATAGGGACTGAGGGAGGAAAGAGGACAAATGGACAAATAAGTCAAGAAAAGAAATCCCCTATAACCACTTGTGAAAGTTGGCATGGAGACCAGCAGATATTAATGTAGGGGGAGGTGAGGATTTTGATGAAAATATGCTTGACTATGATCTTGAGAGATGAGAGAGAATCAATAAATCAACAAATATTTATTGAGCACTTCATAGGTACAATTTCCTTGGCTAAGAGCTATAAAGGAAATAAAGACATAGACTATATGGTTCCATAGTGTCAAACTCAAATAAAAACAGATCCCTATAGGCTATATATTGACTTAGAAAATCTCACAGGAACAAAGAAAGAAAGAATAAAGGAAAGAAAGAAAGAATAAAGGAAAGAAAGAAAGAAAGAAAGAAAGAAAGAAAGAAAGAAAGAAAGAAAGGAAGGAAGGAAGGAAGGAAGGAAGGAAGGAAGGAAGGAAGGAAGGGAGAAAGGAAGGGAGAAAGGAAGAAAGGAAGGAAGGAAGGAAGGGAGAAAGGAAGGGAGAAAGGAAGGGAGAAAGGAAGGGAGAAAGGAAGGGAGAAAGGAAGAAAGGAAGGAAGAAAGGAGGGAAGGAAGGAAGGAAGGAAGGAACATGGAAAGAAATGAGGAGGAGGAGGAAGAGGAGAAGAAGAAAGACATATTGAGAGAAGAGAGACAAGGGGGGAAAAGGCAGGACTCTCTGGTACAATAGGAAGTTCTACATGGCTAACTGTAGAGCTTTCAAGATCTAAAACATAGGTTGTGAAATACTTGAGTATGCCTCTATTCCTAAAGGTCCTTTATCAAGATAGATGGATAGATAGATAGATAAGATAGATAGATGAAATCTCTCTTGATCTATCTATCTCTGTCTCTGTGTATAGAGATTTCTTACACAGACATATTATCCTTTGGCAGTCTGATGAAAACTATGGATCCTTTCTCAGACTAACATTGTTAAATAGATAAAATAAGATTACAAAGGAAATTAATTATATTGAAATGTAGTTATCAAAATGTCTTTAAAAGTTCATGACGCTAGGTTAAGAATGTCTTATCTAGAGTGAGAAAGAAACTTTGAGAGACCACCTAGCCCAAGCCTACTCCAACCCCACACCTACCCCCCACCCATTTTACAGAAGATGAAACTGAGACCCAGAGATGAAATGATTTTCCCCAGGTCACACAAGTAGAAAAGTTGGGATTCCACCCCAATCTACACTCCACCATGCTGGCTCTCATTTCCCCCATCTCCTCCACATTCCCCACCCCCTCCTCACTATCCCTGCCCTTCTGAAAAGAACAGGTGTTTTTATCACCTTTTGGTGAAGGAACTCACTGTAACTTTCTTAAATTAAGAATCACGTGACTTTCTATTTGCTTTCTATCGTTTTCTTTTGTGGAAGTAATCATATGGGCCATAAATTTCTTCAGCAAATTCCAATAACAATTATTATCCAGGGAGTTAAGATATGCTTGACTGCATGGAGAACAGGGCTAAATACTGCACTTAGCAACCAAAATGTACACAGCAGCTTGCAGATTACATATTACCATTTTGAAATAGCTGCACATACCTTTAAAAACCTATTTTTAAAGGGACCTGTCGACCACGCCAAGATGGCATAAAAGTTTAAAGTGTTCGATGAACAGTGGAAAGACCATTAGCTAAAAAAAATAAACTTACACTAAAGAATAAATACACAAAAAAGGCTCAGGCCATCATTTTCATCACAGCTGGTAATCCACAATATTGGTGGTTTAATTAGATCAGCTGGGTTTCAGGTAACATGCAGGATGGCATTACCCACTAATAAATGTAAATAAGAGAAAAATATATAATTACTGAGCAATAATGTGAGAAAACAAGCCATATTTATTCAATAGAACTCATTCTCCTCCTTGCAACAAGCTGCCAAATAGCTGTTGTAATAGGGGTCAGTCTATTGAAAAGAAAGTGCTCTTTCTTCACACATTGAATGAGACCCATTTATTATTTTAGAAATGAGAGGAAAGTTCTTGTGTCCTTTACCAATGAGAGGACAAGCTACCAGGGAAATTTTCCTTATTTTTTTTTCTTTTCTTTCTAGTCTCATAGACACAGGTATCAGAACTTATTCTCAGTTGGACAATTGCAGTAATATCTCTGTATTCCCAGCTTGAACTGTCCATTCACTATTAAGAATCCACGGTGATTAAAACAGACTATGTGTCCAGAGTCACTTGATCTTACTGTGCCTCGGTTTCCTCATATATAAAATGGGGGCGTTGGTCTAGGTGGCCTCTAAGGTCTTTTCCATATCTTAGTCAATAACTGTCTATATCCCCTGACTCTGACTGGTGCCTTATCTTGGCAGGGACTATGTCTCCACTATGTCTCCACAAAGCTTCCTGTGTTCTCCTCCACATGCCCATTTACTGTTATCCCCCCTCTCCTTTTCAGCATCCCCTGTGTGTTGTCCTTCCCTATTAGAGTAAACATTTCTTGAGGGCAGGGCCTGTCTTATACATTTTTCTTTGTATCCTAGCACTTGCCATGGTGCCTAGCACATAGTAAGCACTTAATAATCCTCTCCTCTCCTCTCCTCTCCTCTCCTCTCCTCTCCTCTCCTCTCCTCTCCTCTCCTCTCCTCTCCTCTCCTCTCCTGCATCTGTGGCAGGAAAAATTCCTAGGGTCCTATATTAAATTCTC
>NC_058130.1:253901234-253922249 GCF_016433145.1 Gracilinanus agilis | reverse complement strand
CCCTCCTCTCCTCTCCTCTCCTTTCCCTTCTCCTCTCTTCCTTTCCCTTCCCCTCTCCTCCTTTCCTCTTCTCTCCTCTCTTTTTCTCTCCTCATCTCAGGAACCGTACTAATTATTGGAGATACAAAAACAAAGAACAAAATCCCTCTCTAATTCAAACTAATGATGAGAAGCTTCCTGGCCAATTACTAAGGACTCTCCTGCAGATCTGTGTATGAACAAGCCCAGTGAAAAGCCAGGCACCTGCTTTTATAAATGGACTAGCTCGTTTGCTTTGCTGAGGGTCCCCTAGTTTTAATTATTTATGATCATGCCTCATGGTGTCCTAGCAAATATCTTGCAGTATGTTTCATAAAAGTAATGAACTCTTGGTAATAGGAGACCCCACACCAGCTTCCTGCAATTAAATCATCACTGAGAAGTGGGTTAAAACCATCTGTTTGGGGCGAGCATCTCTGTTATTTGCAGATTAGTGAAGTGAGAATGAGCCAGGTGCTGCTATGTATCTAAACACAGCAAACACTGGAACACACTGGAGTCTTTTGAAGAAAATCCTCCTTAGTTACTGCCCTGAGGAGGGCGTTGTATGCTAAAGGAAGTTTCCTGTGAATCTGGGGCCAAGATTACTCCCCCTTTAGAATGCAGGAGTGTTTGGAATGCATATGGGAAAAGGGGCCAACCTAGCCAGAAATCTCCAAAAAAAATGATGAAATACCTGTGAGAATTCAAAGGACCTGGTCACTGTCTGAAAAAGATTCTTCCCTTTCTGGGGAAATAATGAAGCTCAAATCACATAACCATTTCTTTCTTTACACTAATTTAGCTGCCACTCTAATTCAGGTCCTGATAACTTCCCACTTTCATAGTCCAATAGCCTCTAATTAGACCACTGGCTTCCAGGCTCCTTTCTTCCCAAACAAAGCTACCAAAGAAATTTTCCTAAAGCACAAATCTGATTATGTCACTCCTCTCTTCAAGAACCTTCTGTGGTTCCCTATTTTCTTCAGCCTAAGATACAAACTCCTCAACTTGACATTAAAAGCCCTTTATAATCTGGCTTCAACCTACCTTTCTAGCTTTCTTGTATATTGCCTTCTCTTTATATACTTTGTATTCTAAGCAAAATATGGCCTAGTTGCTATGACTTGAATTTGACTTTTCATTTCCCACCTCCATGTCTTTATATGGCTTGTTTCTTTTCATCTGGAATTTGGACTCCACCCACTGCTTTGTAAAAAAAAAGCTTCATTTATGCCCTAACTACCCTAGTATAATTTTAATGCTGTGGTCAAAGGGAATTAACAGAGCCAGGAAGTAGTTGAATTTATTGCAGGTGTAGCCCACTTTTTAGCATAGTTGGGTAAATTAAGATTTAGATTAAATAAGAATATCAGTTAATGAAGGGTATTTTCTTTATAAAAGAAAGATGTGCAGCAGAATTCTTCTTAAATAGCCCGCTACCTAGTAAGTTCAAAATATGATTGCTTCCACAAAAATTTGATTTGCATACAAGTGTTCAGAAAGACATTGTCTGTGCAAAATGAGGTATATCTGTAGTTTGTACTTGTCACTTTTTTGTCTTTAAACTTTTTTAAAATATTTATTTATTTTGAGCATTTTTTCTTTTTTGAGTTTCGAATTCTCTTCCTCCTTCCCATCCTACTCTCACCCACTGAGATATCAAGCAAAATGATATCAATTTTTAATTTTTTATATATATACAAAAATCATGCAAAATATTTCCATCTCAGCCATTTCAAAAAAGGGCCAAAGAAAGGTGAGAAAATCACACTTCGTTTTGCAATCAGTGTTCATCAGTTTTCTCTCTGGAGAGGGAAGCATTTTTTTCAGCATGAGTTATATGGAATTGTCATGGGTCATTGTATTGATCAAAGTAGCCAAGTCCTGAACTGGTGATTGTCATTACAACATTGTTGGTACTGGGCACAATGACCTCTTGGTTCTCACTTCACATTGCATCAGTTCATATAAGTCTTGCCATGTTTTTCTGAAACCATCTCCCTCATCATCTATTATAGTACTAAGATACCACAAGCTGTTCGCCCATTCCCTAATTGTTAGGCATCTCCTCAATTTCCAATTCTTTGCCATCACAAAAAGAATTGCTAGAAATATTTTAGGCCTTTCCCCTTTTTCTTTGATCTCTTTGAAGTATAGACCGAGTAACTGTTATATTTTTATCTGTGTGTGCATATATTTCTGAATGTTTTTGACTGTATACATATGTGCATATACACGTTTTTTATTTCTGTGTGCATATGTGTATATGTGTGCTTCTCTGTGTGTGCACTTGTGTATGTTTATTTACTGGACCTGTTATTTCACTAGTAATAGGAACTCTTAGGGAAGAACTCTTTCTACCATGGTAGACCAACACCTTCTCTGCAATGTAGAATCCTAGAGAGTTTCCTGGAGATATAGAGATATTAAGTGGCTTGTCAGGGATCACATAGGCAGTATGGATTAGGGATAGGATTTGAGCTGAGGTCTCCCTGCCTCCAAAGTTGGTTCTCCATCCTCTATAAAAGTTGCCTCTCTTGTTTAATGTTTTGTATTACTCGTGACATTTCGAGGGTCCTTAATTTTGAGGGATGCCCCAAAAGTGTTTAATGAAATCAAGAGTGTAGGGTAGGCTGACTAGATATTTAATAGATCCTTGCTGACAAATATGACATGGTGTACAGAATATCATCGAGGCAAAGTATAGCCCAGATATTCACAGGTAGATGAACCCTCCTATTTTTTTAATTATAACCTATATAATTAAGGTTTTTTCCATAAAGAAACATCCAGGTTATTTGAAGTACCAGAATTATTCTCAAGTTAGAAAATTCAAACCAACTCTTTTTGACTTCTTGTTCAGGCCTCTAGAGGTCAAGGGAATAGGCAAATGATAGAGATCACAAAATAAATGAATTTTTAAAACGACTTTACCAAACACAAAAGGAAAAGTCATATGCCACTAGCACTTTCTCTTCTAATATAAAAAATAAGTGTACTTATGCATCTATCAAAAATACAAAAGCCTTAATTTAAGACATAAAATATAGCCTTTTCTTTCCTTAGAAATATATTTTGATTCTATCTGACTTGACAACTCACATACCCACATAGCTTTCAAATAGTTGGCATTGAATTCTATTTACCACCAATATCGTGCTTGCTTTACCCAGACATAGAAAGCAAGAGTTTTGAATCTTGGGGAGGGGCCCACACTAACCAACCTCTATTTCCCTTCTGACTCTGCTTCTGACTTTCTGGATTTTGCCACCAAGACTCAGCTGCTTCTCATCTGGGAATATCCATCTTTTCCACCATGCTGGCCCCCTTGTCCCATTGATGAGTTCCTCCTGGGGCCTCTTTTGGGAGGGGTATAGACCCACCAGCCTTCATTCCTATCCTGGCTCTGCTTCTGATTTTCGGAGTTCCCATTAGAATGTGAGTGCTTTGACAATAGGATTTCTTTTTGTTTATATTTCTATCCTCAGTGCTTAGAACAATGCCGGACACAGTGTGAGTGCTTATTAAATGCTTGTTGCTCACCTAACTAACTAAATGATGATAAATAGTAATAATAATTGGCATTTACATAATGCTTACAATGTGCCAGGAGCTTTACAAATATTATCTCATTGATCTTTACAACAAGAATCCTGAAAGGTAGGTGTTTTTATTATCCCCATTTTATACTCGAGAAAACTGAGACAAACAGAGGTTAAGTGACTTGCCCAGAGTCACACAGCTAGAGAGTGTCTGAGGCTGGATTTGAATTCAAATCTTTCTGACTCCTGCCCTAGTGCTCTATTCACAATGGCCAACTAGTTGTCTAGCTGATAAATGACTGAATCAGATCTTTCAAAAATTTAAGTCCTTAACTTGTGGCCATATCATTTAAAATTAAAAGCCCTCTTAAAAGTTCAAAGTACTCTATTCAGTGGAACCCTTTTATTTTGAGATCTATAAATGAACTTGGCAAAGAAAGACTTCCTGCTTCAATTCCTTTCTTCTGAGACTGAAAGCCTTCTTTCTTTTGCAAGATATGAACTGACCCCTGTCTGTCTGAGTCTATATGACTTGGAATAGTTTAGCCAAGTTGGCCTATTTATTATCACTACAAATTTGACATTTCATCTCCTGCCTCCATGGTTTTGTACATGCTTGTTCCTCATGCCTAGAATTCCCCTTCTTCTACCCTCACCCCTCTCATCTTTTACCTCTACCTCTTAGGATATTAAACTTCCTTCAAGGCTCAACTCACATGCTGTCTTTTACAGGACTCTTCCTGATTCTCTTCATCATTAGTGCTCTATAATGAATGCTCCTCAGATCATCTTCTATTTACCAATTCATATACTCTGCATTGGTAGAGGGAATTTCCTCTCCTAGCAGTTCCCTAAGCAGATGGCATCACAGGTCCAGTGTCTATCTCTAACCCTATAGACTCATGAGTATCCTCCAGTGGAATATGAGCTCCTTGAAGACAGGGACAATTGTTCATTTTCATCTTTATTTTCTTAGCTTCCAGTACAGTGCTTTACACAGTACTTAATGAATGTTTGTTTAACTCAGTGATGGGCAAACTTTGGCCGGTGGGCCAGATGTGGTCCCCTGAAATGTTCTATCCGGCTGCATGACATTATTCCTAATCTAATGAATATAATGAATACAATACAATGAAACTTCAGAAGAGTTGCCTTAGAAACAGACTGACAGATGAGCATTTCCATTCTTTTGGCCCCCTCTTTAAAAAGTTTGCCCATCACTGGTTTAACTGAATTGAAGATTAAGGCATCACTTTAATGGTTACTTTTCACCCATTCTTGTCATTATTAAGTCTTAGCTTCAGGATTCCTTCTAGGAGACCAGCCCTATTGCCTAGCTACAGCTGGAGCTGTCCATGGTGAAACTAGAGATTGGAGGGAAAAAGGAAATTAAAGATCACTCCATTTCATCTTGACCAAGTCCCTTCTAACTCTGCCTCTGTGGGCATAGATGAATGAGGAAGAAAAAAAATTCCAAGAAGAAGGAAGACTAGGAAAAGAAGTAGGAAGGATAATCCAGAGTCTCCAAGAAGAGTATAAACTTCCAGAGGAAACTGGGAGTGCTAGAGTCCATTTCCTACACCCTCCTTCTTCCTCCATTTTATTCACTATTGTGAAAAATGGAACCCAGAAAAAGAATCACCCCATCCTCAAATATATAGATTCATCTTGCAATGAATTCCTTCATTATTGTTGAGGCTGTGAGCATGTAAACAAGAATCACTTGAACATTTCAGTTAACTTGAGTTTGGTTGTAGGACAGAGGTATTTGGAAGCTTAATTTATTTTTATAGGAAATCATCCCAGTAAACATGATACTTCCTGGAGAGGACATAGGTGAAACAATGTGGTGTAATGAAAAGAATATCCTACTATGGATATACTAAGCCTTGACATGATGATCAGAATGCTGGTGGTTGAGTCAAGAAGACCCTGGGTTCAAATCTTGTCTCTGACATTTAACTAAAAGGGTGATTATGGGCTAAGTCTCTTTGTCTATCTGAGTTCAAGCTTTCTCACCTGCAAAATGAAGATCATGATTACTATAGTTCCTAACTCACAGGGTTGTTATGGATTAAATGAGATAATGCAACTTGAAATTCTTATGTAAAAGTTTATTATTACCTAGAGACAGGGTTCCATACTACCTGCCAGACCCTAGGCAAACTAATTAATCTCACCCAGCCTCATTAAAAAGGGGGTGGTGGTGGTAGTCTAGAGCAGGCTGTCTTAAGCCTTTTGTTTGTGGTTTTAAAAATGCATACAGTAATGAAAAGGTCAGTTGACTGAATCTATTCTAAGTCACATGGACTTAGACAGACAGGGGTCAGGTATAAATCATCTTACAAGGAAGGCTCTCAACCTCAGGAGAAAGGAATTGAAACAGGAAGTCTTGCTTTATCAAGAATATTTATAAGTCTCAAAATGAAAGGTTTCACTGAATGGAGTACTTTGAATTTTTAAGTTGGTTTTAAATTTTAAATAATGTAACAGATTTAAGAAACAGTTACATCCTAAGAATCTTTAAAAGATTCTTATCATTTATCAACTAGGCAATTAGTTGGCCATCATTAGGCTGGAGTCAGAAAGACTTGATTCAAATCTAACCTCATACACTTTCTAGCTTTGTGACTCTGGGCAAGTCAATTAACCTCTGTTTGCCTCAGTTTCCTTAAGTGTAAGATGGGGATAATAACAGTACTAACCTCCCAGAGTTATTATGTGAATCAAATAAGATAATAATTATAAAGAGCTTAGCACAGTGCTGGCACACAGTAAGTGCTATATAAATGTAAGTTATTATTATTTATGTTGCCATGGTCAACCTGGTGGTGATGAACCTAGACAACAAATATGTACTCTGTTGCAGGAACTTTCTTAAAGTAGGTCCAGTATAGCAGAGTCAGCTAGATCTTGCAGTCCAGCAACTTAGCCTTTTAGAACCCACAATCATTTCCCCAGAATTATTAGGCATCAGAGTGAGACATGGATGTGCCAGGATGCCTTTTTACCCCCTAGCTTATTCTAGCTATGACTCACACAAAAGCAGCTGTCTTATTTTCAATTTTCAAAGTGTAGCAAATTTGTCTTATAACTTCTGTATGATAGGTGATAAAATGCTAGACTTCTTGTCTTTATTTTCCCTACTCCTTCTCAGGAATGGTTATGATTTTTCTTTTGTTTTCAAAAAATTATCATTTATTTATTTTAATTTCTTACCTTCTGTCTTATTATCAATTCTAAGAGAGAAGAGCAGTAAGGGCTAGGCAATCGGGGTTAAGTGACTTGCCCAGGGTCACATACCTTGGAAGTGTCTGAGGCCAGATTTGAACTCAGGTCCTTCTGACTCTCAAACTTGTGCTTTATCTACTGTGCTAACTAAGTTATGGTTTTTCTTGAACTCAGCTCAACAGATATTGATCAGTCATTTTCTATAGGTCCTGGGGATACAAAGGCAAAACTGAATGGTCCCGGGGGGGGGGTCAGTTGGGTAGCTCAGTGGATTGAGAGCCAGGCCTAGAGATGGGAGGTCCTAGGTACAAATCTGAACTCAGACTCAGACACTTCCCAGCTATATGACCCTGGGCAAGTCACTTGATCCTCATTGCCTACCCTTACCACTCTTCTGCCTTGGAGCCAATACACAGTATTGACTCCAAGATGGAAGGTAAGGGTTTAAAAAAAATGAATGGTCCCTGCCTTCAAGGAGCTTTTTATTCTACTGTGCATTTTTTACACATTGCATATAATAATGATGATAGCTAATATTTATTATATTATTATTATTATTAACATTTGCTGTGTACCAGACACTGTGCTAAGTGCTTTATAATTATTATCTTATTTAATGCTCACAACAACCCTAGAAGCCAGATGTTACTAACATCCTCATTTTACAGATGAGGAAACCCAGGAAAACAGGATTAAGTGACTTGCCCAGGGTTACACAATTAAGATGTGTCTGAGGTTAGATTTGAACTAGGGTCTTTCTGACTGCAGGACCAAAACTCTATCCTTTGTACCATCTTGTGGTTTCTATGTACAAGGAGTGCAATTAGGTAGATGGAGTTCTGGACCTGAAGTCAGAATGATTCATCTCATCGAGTTTAAATCCACACCATGGACAAGACCATTAACCCTCAGTTTCCCCACCTGTAAAATGAACTGGAAAAAGAAATGGCAAATCATTCCAATGTCTTTGTTGAAAAAACTCCAAATGGGCTTTGATTAGATTTAAAGATGCAAGATTAAAACAACTGAATAACCCACATTATACAATGATGATGATAGCGAACTTTTTTTAAGCTCATACTTTGTGCCAGGTCCTTTGCTAAGTCCTTTACAAAGATTATATCATTTGATCCTCACAACAACCCTGAGAGGTAGGTGCTATTATTATCGCCATTTCCAGTTGAGTAAAAAACCTTGTTTTACTGCCTTACAGTGAAACAAAAACCAAAGCTCACTAAAGGTCACAAATGTCTATGTGGAGAGTACAATTCACATGACATCAAATCCTCTCACAATTAAAAACAAACAAATAAAAGTCTTCTCCCACAAGTTCAGGCCACCTATGAAATCCTTCATAAAGGTATTCGGAAAAGGAAAAAATAACAGAGAGAAAGAGCAAGAGTAAGGGAGAGAATGAAAAACTCAGTTAGCTCCAACTCCTTCCAGAGCATCAATTTTATTCTTTCTTAACAGAATTTTTCCGCCCCAGGAGTCCTCAGTCCATCCTTCTCCTCTCTTTCTCATGGAATAAACCTCAAAAGTGACCTGTGGTCCAGGGGAGCCAGAGTGCTTTAGTTAATACAACAACATTTCAATAAACTACTACTTCACTTATGCTAATAATAACAATATTTGTATTAGGCATCAGGACATAGTGGATAGAGAGCTGACCTAGAGGCCTGAGAATCTCTGACCCTTTCTAGTGATATGATGCTGGGCAATTCATTTAATTTCTCAGTGTTCTTGGGAATCTTTCTAAGATTGGAAGGTGCAGCGGTACTAGCCTGTATTGGTGGAGGGAATTTCCTCATCTGGGAATTCCCCATGCCAATGAAATTCCAAGTCCTATCACTCCTCAATAATAATCATGACCTATATTTCTATAGTGTTTCTTTTTTAATCCCTTACCTTCCAACTCAGAATCAAAACTGTGCATTGGTTTCAAGGCAGAAGAATGGTAAGGACTAGGCAATGGGGGTCAAGTGACTTGCCCAGGGTCACACAGCTGGGAAGTGGCTGAGGCCGGATTTGAACCCAGGACCTCTCCATCTCTGGGGATGGCTCTCAATCCACTGAGCCACCTAGCTGCCCCTTTCCATAGTGTTTTAAAGAGTTTTCCTGGGGACCACTGAGGTTTGTTATCCTCACTTTAAAGATTAAGAAATTGAATCTCAAGATTCTTCTAAGTTCTCATAAATAACAAAAGTGAAAGTCCTCTATGGACTTTCTTGAGCAGTGAGAACATTTTAAGGAGACTTGTTCGTGATCACAATGCTAATAAATATCTGAGTCCAGATCCAAACTGGATCTCTTGATTTCAAATCTAATGTTTTTCCTATTAAATCATTCTGCTTCTCTTTTCAATAACCCATTGCTTCAATAATTCACTTATATATATATGTATATATATATATATTTTAGGATGTCTCATCATTGTCATTCTCTTCAATGAAACTATTAATTGTTTCTATGATTTGTTCTTTAACTATCTGATTTTGGAGAATCATATTATTTAATTTCCAATTAGTTTTTGATTTGCCTGTCCATGTTCCCTTACTGATTGTTATTTTTTGTTGCATTACAATCTGAGAAGGTTACATTTATTATTTCTGCTCTTTTGTATTTGTTTACAATGTTTCTATGCCCTATTACATGGTCAATCTTTGTGAATGTACCATGTGCAGCTGAAAAGAAGGTGTATTCCTTTTGGTCCCTATTTATTTTTCTCCATATATCTATTAACTCTAATTTTTCTAGGATTTCATTCACCTCTTTTATCTCTTTCTTTATATATTTTTAAAATACTGCAAAACACCAAATCCCACAATCCTAAAATGGTTATGCCAGCTTCGCTATAGGTATTTAATGCCAGAATGCCACAGGAAAGCCTCCTGCTACTAAATCTTTTTCTTCCTAAAACAAACCATAATGAATTTAATTGCCATATTTCAAGGCTTAGTTGAAATGTCTAAGTTCACAATGGTACCAGAAAGATTTGAGTTCAAATCTCAGCCTACCTCTACTATGACATATAATGGCCCATGGGACTGTGATCGATATTGGTGGAGGGCAGTCTCCCATTAGGAATCCCCTACACCAATGGTGTCAAACTCAAATGGAAATGGATCCCTGCTGGAAACTTAGTGATTTAGAAAACCACAAATTAAAGTTGTCTCTGTTGTATTGTATAAGGCAGCTAGATTGTGGATATGGAGTCAGGAAGACCTATATTCTTGAGTTCAAATCTGGCCCATGATGCTTACTAGCTGTATGACTCTGAGAAAGTGATTTAACTCTGTTAGCCTCAGTTTCCTCATCTGTAAAATGGGCTGGAGAAGGAAATGGCAAAATACTCCAAATATCTCTGCCAAGAAAACCTCAAATGAGGCCATGAAAAACAGGACATAACTGAAAAATGAGTTCTTAACAAATGCCAATTAATGAATACAAATTTTGCCAATTAAATCATGGTCTTGATCTGTCCCCTCCTCCCAGAATCTATGCTGCAACACAGTCTCTGATTCCTTTTGCTTCATATTTCTCCATTTTCTTCCATATGTGAAAGAAATTGTGATGTCTGGAATATTCCAACCAAAATTAAGAAATAAGTGAATATGAAAAATGATGGGGAAGTTGTTCTGAATCTGGGCAAACCCTTAATGTTCAAAAATCCATAAAGACTATGGGAAAAATAAAAAAGAATTATAGTGATAAGCAGTTTGGAAAACATATTTGATTCAAAAAGAAAAAATTAATAGGAGATTAATGAGTTTAGATTTTTTTTTAAAACCTGGTTTTTTCTCTTCTGCTCTGAGTTTTCTATATTTGCTTGACATTATAGGACAGGAAGTACAAAAGACAGGATCTTCTTTCTTTTACTGTGATATTGAGTCACCTTTTGAAAAAAAATTGGCCTTTTTCTCCTCCCACAAAGTGGAAAAAAACTAAGGAGTCTTGATTCTGTGAAGTCAATGAATTTGTATTGATAACTAAGCCTAGTAAAAAGTAAATTCAACTAATAAGTTTTGAATTATTGTCCCAAAGAACTATTTTTAAAAATATATTATATCAAGCTAGACAACTTTATGAGTAAATTAAATTCTACAGGTATTTTGGCAAGGTCATTGAACTTGAGAACAGAAACCTGAATTCAAATCCTGGCTCTATCACCTTGAATGCCACATATATGTCATCTTGAATAAGTCATTCAATTTTTCTTAGCCTCATGGGCTAAATAATCAGTTAATCAACAAATATTTATTAAGTGATTACTATGTGTTCTGGGTCAATGATGGTGAACCTTTTAGAGACCAAGGGCTCAAACTGCAACCTTTAGCCTCATTTGAGCCTCCTCCTTATCTCAAACAGGGGAAGGAGGAAGCACTTCCATTGGGCTGCTGGGAGGAGGGGGAGGTGATGAGAGAAATGTCCTCAGGCATGGTGGAGAGGGGAAGGGGAGCAGCCCCCTCTGGCACACTCTAGCATATGTGTCATAGGTTTGCCCACATGGTTCTAGATAGTGTGGACATAAACATAAAGGCACTTGGCCTTCAGTCAGGAAGACCTGAGTTCAAATCCATTCTCAGATACTTAGTAGCTGTGTAACCTTGGACAAGTCATTTAATCTCTGTTTGCCTTGGTTTTCTTGACTGTGAGATGAGAATAATAACAGCATATCCCTCCCAGGGTTATTGTGAGACTCAAATATGAGAATATTTATAAAGCAGTATATATGGTAGACTATATAAATACTATCTATTATTATTATTCTCAAAGAGTATAGACTCAATTAGGGGAGAAAATTATATATATATATATATATATATAAATGTTGCATCCTTTTGGGTGCCAAGGAGATATATATGTTGGAAAATGGAATCAGTGAATGCAGAAATTTTCACAGAGTTTCTCCCTTTGGCCTTCAAAAGCTCAACTCTTCAACTAACTGCAAGAACAGATTGAGATTGACAGGTAAGACTTCCCTGATGTAAAAAGAGAGGGAAGTCATAATTCAGGAGAAAGCAACCTGAGGGGCAGCCAAAGGGCTGCCATAATGGGAGAAAGATCACAGTATCCAGAGGAGAGGATGAGAAAGGGCAGGAGACCTGCAGACTGAGGGCATGGGTGCTCCTCAGCACTGCCACTGCTCATGCTACCACTTCCAGTACCCCAAGCTAGCAAAGAATATAGCTCTGAACAGACAGGACCACCTGGAGCCATTGCAGGATGGTGGTGGCTATATTGGATGCTGAGAACGAAACGGGTAAAGCTATCGTTTCTCTATAATACAAGTCTATATCTTACCTCATAATTATTTATAAAATCAAGGCAAGAGATGATAAAGACCTGAAATTAGATGGTATCTCTGTGAGTTGAGAGAAGAGGCTGAGTGCAAGAGATGCCATGTCTAGAAACATGCCGGGGTTTGATTGAATATATGGGGTGAAGTGTGAAGTAGGACTTAAATTTTGAACCAAAGTGGTGGCACCTTAGATAAAAATTTGGTAAGTTTGGAAGAGTTGTAAGTTGGGGATAAGTTCTTTTTGGACAAGTCGAGCTTGAGCTTGAGATGTCTATGAGATATATAGTTTGAAATGTCCAAAAGGCAATAGGTGATATGAGATTGGTGCTCAGGAGAGAGACTAAGATTGGGTAAGTAAGTCTGGGGGTAGTTTGCTTAGAGATGATAATCAAAGCCATAGAAACACATGAGATCACTAAATGACAGAATATAGAGAGATAATAGAATGGGCCCAAGACAGACCTTTGAGGTGTCAGGGGTAAGGAGTGAGAGTGAGAAATATGTTCTAAATGATAAATCATTAAAGGAGAATGAGATTATACTTACATTATATTATTTACATATATTATATATATTATATTATACTTATATTACATATATAATGAGATTATATATGTAGGACAATCAGGAGAGAACAGTCATGAAAATCCAGAAGGCAAGAATCAGTAAAAAAAGAAGGAGGAGTGAAGTAAGGCAATTGGGAGATCACTGATAACTTTGGAGAGAGCACTTTCAGTTGAGTGATGATGTCAAAAGCCCGAGTGCAAACAATGGAGAATCAAATGAGAGGAGAGGACAGGGTAGCAATGAGTCTGGCTAAGAAAGGGAGGAGAGATACAGTCCAATAGCTTAAGGGGATATTTTAAAGCCTAGAGAAGATTTCTTAAGGATAGGGGAGATCGGGACATGTTTTAAGGCAGTAGGGCAGGATCCAGTAGAGAGAGGCTGAAGCTTAGGAAGGGGTGACTAAGGGGACAATCTGCTGGAAAAGATTGGAGGGGGTGGGATCAAGGGCACATGTATAGGGGGCAACCTTCATAAGGAGAAGGGCCACCTCATTATCAGAAACTGGATAAAAATGGGAGAGAATTAGAGATGATATCAAGGGTTTTTAAGGTGCAGAGAAGAGAGCCCCCGAAAAAGAAAAGGTCATACAATTAGGCTAAATAGAATAATGTTATGGAAATCTAGAGAGGAGAGCTTCAATTTTCTAGATAAAGTAAGAGGAAAAATCCTCAGCTGAAAGATGGTGGGGTTGGGGGAGGGAGAGATGTAGGAAGCTTGAAGAGAAGGTTTGAAATAACCTCTATAGGGAGTGTTATAAAGAATCAGTTGGAGAGGAATAAAATGATTACCTTGTTTCAGTGAAAGTCCAGTTGAAGTTGGATAATATGAATGTATAATATCATATTATAATTCAAATAATGTAATTCATATATAAATAATATGTATTCCACCTATAATAATATAATTACTGCATAGAAGGCAGCTAGACATTGAGTTTTGAGTCAAGAAGACCTGAGTTCAAATTTGACTTCAGATCCTTACTAGCTGTGAGACCCTGGGTAAGTCATTTAACTTTTGTTTGCCTTAATCTTCTGGAGAAGGAAATGGCAAACCATTCCAATATCTTTACCAAGAAAATCCCATGGACAATATGGTCCTTGGGATTAACAAGTATTGGACAAGACTGAACAATTGAACAACAACAAAATTATTAGACATTACATTCCTCCAGCTCTGAACAAGAACACAAGAGTAGGAATGGAAGACATAAATGGTGAAAGTAATCCGGGGCTGATTTGCCACAAGGGTTGAGAGATTAAGGGACTGTACAGTTTGAGGGCAAAGTTGAATTGAATTAATTTATTAAAGGACCAAGACTGTATAGGGAGCAAAGTGATGTCAGAGCAAAGATAATGGCCTGAAAAAGTATTGGAGGGTTAGAGAGACTGCAGGTCATTATGAGGACAAAATAGATTTAAGAGGGGATGAGACTTAGGGAGAAATGAAATGATTGTAATACATCTTGTTTGTGTAGAGTTGTTTGTATATTACCCACCACCAGCACCACCTGTTAGGTCATGGTAAAACAAGGAATGTCACAATTTTGGATGAACAAAGTAGATACTTTTAGGTAATGGTGAGATTGGGGAGTGACCACCATTGTGTGAAAGGAAGGAATAGAACACAGGATTTAGTGAGATTGAAGAATTGGGAGTTTAGAGTAATTAAAACAAGCATCTACATGGGCGTCAAAATCCCCTAGAAGAAGGGCAGGAATTGGGGAGCAGAGGAAGACAGGAAGCAGTGCACTGAATTCTTTGAGAAAGGAAAGAGAATGACCTTGGAGCCAGGATATCACGGCTACCATGACTTGAATAGGGCTGAGTGTTTTAATCAAGGGAACTTCAGTGGAGTTGCAAACCTTAAACTGTTCTAGAAATGTTAGCTAAGCATAGTGGATGTAAAGTGGTTTTAAACCCGGTCCTCTTATACATTATTCCCTTTCATACGCCCTGCAATCCAGGAACACTGGACTTGCTGTTCTTTGAACAAGACACATGAGCCTCCAGTTCTGGACATTTCCATTGGCTGTCCCTCATGCCTGGAACTCTCTCCCTCCTAATCTCTGCCTCTTGGGTTCCCTGGCTTCCTTCAAGTCTCCTCTAATGTCTTACCTTCAGCAAGAAACCTTTTTCTGTCGCCTTTAATTTTAGAGCCTTTCCTCTAAGATTACCTTCCATTTATTCTGTATATATCTTGTTTGTACATAGTTGTTTGTATGTTGTCTCTCTCATTAGATTTTTGAGAGTAGAGACTATCTTGACCTTTATACTCCCAATGCTTAGCTCAATGTCTAGTATATATTAGATAATAAACACTTATCATCATCTTTATCTTGACATTAAACTTTTAAAGCCCTTTATTATTTATTAATCTGACTCAAATTATTTATTTAATTTATATATCTTTTTATATTATTTACAGAGTTATGTTTCTTTATATGACAGAATTGTATTGTTTCTGACCTTTAATGTTTTTATTTCAACTTATTAAAATAATTTCTATTATTTTCCCTACCCTCCTCCCCATGAAAGGGGGAAATTTTTTTTATTTTAAGTGGCTTTAGATTTTCTGAAAGTTTTACAGCTTTAATAATCCTTGTATATAATCTTACTTTTTAGACTCACTCAATTGATTGCCCAAATTGTCGAAATCTGCATCATCGAACTTTCTGGTTATTAGTGTAAATGACCAAAGTCCCTTTGTAACATTAAAAGGTGATTATCCCCATCATTCCAGTCTCCCTACCAGCTCTCACCTTTTTGTAATTTACTTTGCAAAGATAACATCTTTGTCTCCTCTAGCTAGTGACCTGGGTTTTGCTCCCTTGCTTGGTTTCTCTTTGCCTTCTTCTAAACAGCACTGTATGTTTCCTGAAACCCAGCAGGAAACAATCTGTTCTGGTCTTTTGAATTGCTGGCTTATTTCCCTGTGACATGCAGTGAAAATACTGAAGAGTCTATAGGTCTATTTAAACTCAGGGAGGAGACATCTCATAATGTAATACTTTCCAGATGCTGAAGATATAGTCCTTCTCTTTGATGATATGGATGCAGAAGCTCTTGTTTTCTGTATCCTTAGCAAACTTAACCCCCTGATTCTTGTCCAGGCAGCTGCCAATTTATTAGGGCTTTGCTTTATTAAAAGTTCCTTAATGGGATGCTTTGGGTCATATTCCAATAAAATCCCCAATCATAAAAATTATCCATTTTCTCAACAGCATGTGTGACTTCTCTAGGGAGAATGACATTATTTTATTTTTTTACATAGTTTGTATATTTTTCTGATATTAACTAGATTATTATTAATTTTTATTTTATACTTTTTAAATTTTATCTTATTTTTATTTTATCTATCATTTATTAAGAAATAAAATTTATTTATGAATCATTTACTAACAAATAAATTTGTTTAAAAATAATTTATTAATAAATAAAAAGTATTAATTGTTGCTATCATTAATGCATATGAATATATTTATTCTGATATTAACTAGACAGAGATTAAGGCTCTTTTTAAAGAGTCATGACAAAATGCTAGTTTTCAGACATCCTGAAATAACAGATATTTTCAACCCTATTCCTTCCCCTACCCCCAACCCTTACTGCTCAGCAACGCTAAGGCACAAACATCCCATCAGTGACTAATGAGCTGGAGGTTAAGGTGGACATACCTTGCTGTGAAGTCACCGTACTATTCCCGACCTGTGCTGCCTTTCCATAAAATTTTAATGTTGCTTCTGATATATTTATGAAATACTTCACAAAGTCAATGCAGGGAGACAAAAAAAAAGATTTACCTTCACAATTACTGCAAACATGCAGGTTTACTGCATTGTACTTGAAACTTTTAGACACCAGGTTATTTAGGAACAAAGGTAAGAGGTGCCAAGGAGGAAGTGAATTATAGCAATAATAATAATAATAAAATAGCCAGCATTTATATGATGCCTTTAAAGTTTGCAAATATTTACATTTGATCATCTCTGTGCTTATGGTACTCATGCTAGTAAGGTATATCAATGATATTATTATTATTTTTAAAAACCCTTGTCTTCTGTCTTAGAATCAATACTAAATATTGGCCCCAAGGCAGAAGAAGCATAAGGGCTAGGCAATTGGGACGAAATGACTTGCCCAGGATCACACAGCTAGAAATTCTCTGAGGCCAACTTTGAACGCAGCACCTTCTATCTCTAGGTTTGGTGTTTTTACCTGCCTTTACTAATGACATTATTATTATCATCATCACCATTTCCTTTTTTGGGGATGAAGAAACATTATTTGGTTTTTGATTAAAGAACCTCAGTGAAGTCACTACCTTCCACTTACTACCTTCCATTTTATTTATTTATTTTACAATTTAAATTTTACTATGATGCAATTGGTCATTGTTGTAACAGCACTCTCATACATAACCAAAACCCCAAATAAAACTGTAAATACACTGATGTGGAAGATAGTATGCTTTGATCCTCATCCATCCAACTCAACAGTTCTTTCTCTGGAGATGGATAGCATTCCCCATCATAAGTCTTTTAGGATAGTCCCAGATCATTGCATTGTTGAGAGAAACCAAGTTTTCACAGTTGATCATTGTACAATATTGCTGTTAATGTGTACAATGTTCTCCCAATTATTTCACTCTGCATCAGTTCCAGCAGATCTTTCCAGCCTTTTTTGAAATCATCTTGCTTATCATTTCTTATAGCACTACCTTCCATTTTAATAAATGTGGAGCCTTAGTCTTGGAGGAAGTGACTTCTCTAGGATCATAGCCATTAAATAATAAAGAAAAATGCCTAATTATAAGTTCAAGAATCTGTCTACTATAACATGCTGAAAAAAGCAAGTTGACACAATTCCATCCTGAAAAAAACTTCCAGGATGGGTTGCCTGTAGAGTTTGTAAGTCTGAGGAAGGCAGACAAGGCTTGTTGGGAGGAAATGTGGTAGAGTAGAAAGGGACTGATCTTGGCGTCATAGGATCTGAGTTTGAAACTTGGCTTTGCTACTTACTAGATATGTGACCTTGGGTAAGTCATTGCATATTATCTCCCCCATTCAAATGAATTCTTATTGGTTTATTTAATCTCTCTGGGTCTCAGTTTCCTTATGTGTTAAATGTGGATTATTGGACTACAGCCTAAAACCTCTGTTAGCCCTATCCACCTGGAAAGCTATCTAGCCAAGCCCCAAGCCGTTTCTTATTTCTCAGCGGTGGACAGGAATGTTTGAGCCAGGTTTGGGTAGGATCAGGGCTGGAAGATTAAAGAGACAAGAGTATCATCAAAACTTGCTGAATTTGAAGTGGACCCTGTGGTCTAAAGGGTCAGACAGAGTATTTTGGAATTAACCTCTGCAATTTCTTACTACGTTCCCCTAGATGAATCCCCTAACCCCATTCTCATTTTCTTTCTTGATAAAAAGGGAGCAATAACAATTGTGTTAAGATCAAATGGAAAAATGTACAGAAAGCACTATTTAAATGTGAACTATTATGATGATGATGAATCTTACTTACTCTGTGAATGACCGGTAGTTCTTGGATTTTGAAACCTTACAACCAGGTCAGCATTTTGTTATTGTTCAGTTGTGTCTGACTCTTTGTGAACACATTTGGAGTTTTCTTGACAAAGATACTGGAGTGGTTTTCCATTTCCCAATTCAGCTTATTTTATAGATGAGGAAACTGAGGCAAAGGAGTTTTAATGACTTGCCCAGGATCACACAGCTAGGAAGTGTTGGAGAATGGATTTAAACTAGGGAAGATGAACCTTCCTGACTCTAGGCCTGGCACTTTTCCCACTGTGCCACCTACCTGCCCTCTAAGCCAGCATATTTGAGTGAAAAAAGCAAGTTTTGGAAGTTCCAGTCTTAGGACTAGAACAAACATTCTTAATCTTTTTTTTTTTTTTTTTGGTATCTTGGATTCTTGGCAATCTGGTAATGCCTGTGGATTACTTCTCAAGAGTAAAGTTTTTTTTAAAATATAAAATGAAAGGTATATGATTACCAAGGAAATTACTAGTTAGAATGAAATACTGTTATAAAAATTAATAGTTAATAAAAATAAATACTGTTACAATTTTTTTTAAGTTTATAGACTCTAGGTTAAGGACCTAGAGTATGGCTTAGCACAAGGTTCTCCCTGAAACTTGCTATGTGACCTTTAATATCACTTTATCTCTTTCGGCCTCAATTTCCTTCCTATAATATGTTAAATAATCCTTCAGGTCTTTTCCAGTTTTAAAATACTAGAATCCTAAGCATAACCCCAATGTGGGACGTGGTGTGTGGTACACTGGAAAGAGAGCTATATTTGGAGTAGGAAGATATTTGTTTGAATCCTGGCTTGCCACTTACTTCTTATGTGAACGTGGGCAAGTCACTCTCTCTGGGCCTTATTTCTTCATCTATGAAATATAAATTGGTCTAGATGTCCTTGAAAGTCTCTTCTTCTAGAGTTCAGAGCTTCTTAAATGGAGTCTCCAAACTTTAAAAACAAATCTTCTATGAAGCTTATTTCAACATAATTGATTTCATTTGGAATCCTACGTATTTAATTTTATGTATTTAAAAACATTTTTCTGAAAGGGGATCCAAAGATTTCATCAGACTGCCAAAAGGGTCCATGATACACAAAAGAGGTTAGGAACTCCTGCTGTCAGCATCCAAGCTGAGTCCATGACCTTCCATTTTCAGTGCAAAATCTGCTGTGGCTACTGAGCAATGTCTCTGTCCATGGTAGCATCCTTGTCAGTCACGCTAGTCAGACCCACTTCTTACTCAGCTTTGTCCACACTACTGGGGGTCCAGACACTGTCACTAACTAGATCAGTATAGCCTGAAAGTAGACCGAGTTACGTATTCATTAAGTAAGTGAGCCCACAAAAAGAGTCCATTTTAGAATAGCATAGAGAATCATTTAAGCTGTGTCCATCCACATATGGAAGCAGCATGTGTTCAGAATATTTTTAGGATTGCTTAGGTTATATGGAAATAACAAAAAAACTTTATGGAGAATTTTTAAAAAGCAGTAAATTATCATGCTTTGAAAAGGCTTGTCTCCACCCTCTACATCAATATGATGATACAAGAAAGCAAAATACTATTGATATAAAAGCCATTCAGCAGATCTAGATGAGCCAGGAACATGCCAGATAAACAGCAACTAAAAACCAGAATAGAGATACCCTGACCCACCAATCATCTAGCTCTCCTAGGGAACTAGGCATAATGTAGTCAGTAGGGTGCTAATGCTTTTAAAAATACATGTGTAAAGATTGTGCATTTTCTAAAGATTATTATATTTTGTTCTGAGTTTTAAGTTTGGCCATGACCACTTCAGGCCAGAGCAGCAGGCCCTGGTTCATATTTGGGCATTTTTCACCCACTCCACTATCTTAGATGCAAAAGTTTTATTTTTCCTCTTGTCTTCCTCTTTCCCCTCTCATTTTTCTTCCCAAAGGTCTGAGTGGCACACAGATGTAGGAGTATGGCCAAGACAGGGAGCTGTGGTTAGGGTTGCTAAAGTGAAATCATTCCAATTCTTTTCACTCCCTTCAGAGAGAGAATTCCTTCCTAGTTTGAAATGGATTTAGAGAGGAAGAGTCCTTAACTTGGGCTTCACAGCTGAGTGTCTCTTTTCCCACATTCCAAAACATAGTCAAACAAATAAGGCCAGAAACATGGTTACCTCCTTTGTTACAAGGGATGACAAGTGGTATCCTGTCCAGCCTTAAATTTATAATATTGAGGGGTAGTCACTATCTGCCAGTGTCATTAGCACAACTATCTTGCCCAGAAGCCTCGCTTCATGAGCTCATTTAGCCAGACAGGTCCAATGGATGAAAACCACTAGGGAGCTGTGATTTCATTGGTATAAGAAACTCCCAAGTAAGGAGAGTTCCTTTTAAGATCCAGGTTTGCCCTTTGAGATTGCCTGAGACACTAAGAATTTAAGTAATGTTTCCAGTGACACACAGTCACTAGGTAGCAGATCAGGAAATCAATGTCTAGTCTTCCTAAGTCCTAGGCTAGTTTTCTAGCCACATACCATGGCTGCCTCTCATCAGCTCGCTTTTGATGATGATGGTCCTCTCAGTGGAAGCCTGTTCTGATTAGGTGGGTTCTAACTATGCCACCATGAGGGAAAAGGACCATGAAACCCAACCTCCATCCAACCATCAGCATTAAACATCAAGAAGGCCCTTTCATAGCCAAAGTAGTTTAATTTTAAAATCCAAGTCTGAATTTGGCTATATATTGTTATATATTTTCTACAATATCTATACACAAGCTCTCTCTCTCTCTCTCTCTCTCTCTCTCTCTCTCTCTCTCTCTCTCTCTCT
>NC_058130.1:253819054-253900835 GCF_016433145.1 Gracilinanus agilis | reverse complement strand
TCTCTCTCTCTCTCTCCTCCCTCTTCACCCCCCCTCTCTCTTTCTCATTTACCTCCTCGATATTCTCCCCAGTCCCTCACTTTCAAAAATTACTTAGGAAACAGCGGGAAGGAAACCTGAAGGCCTCACTCCCAGCCTTTGATGGGCTACAGAAAGTTTGGTGGTGGGGCCCAGAGGAAAAGGCTCCCCCACTCCCTCCGCTCCCCCCACCCCCAGTCACCAGTTGACGTGACTGATTTATTTGACTGAAACTAGCCAAACTGTCACTCAGCAAGTGCCCCCTTGGTGCCTCTTTCTGGCTGGAACTACTTGAGGGTGGGATTGCATAAGCCTCTCCTGTCAGGGATTTCAAATGAAACAAGCAGCTGAATGTGAATCTGACAGCTCGCCTGCCGAATTAGGACCATTTGCATGCTAATTTTCACCGTGCTTAACTCACTGGCAGACCCAGAGTGAGAAACAGCCTTCCCGTGTTTGGAACAATGCTTGACTGATCTAGCTGCGTTAACGAGCAAATTATGGTAATTTTGTTATTACAAATGCATAGAAATTTCCAAAGAGTGGAGCAATACAATATGTTTTTCTGCTCCTCCCCATTTCTAAATATGGAGGCTTTTGTTTATACACACTTTGCCTTGCTTACTTATATTTAGATGTGCATAATGTTTCACTTTAAAACAAGAAGGAGGAAGGGCTAAGGCAGGGAGGGAAGAGGGGGGAAAATCTTGCTGCTATAGGGTACTGGAAATTCCCCTACTGTACTGTGTAAGGGATGGCTAAGGAGTGCACCACTGTCTGGGCTAAGCTGCTTAGAGATTGCACGAGGGAACCCAGCAGTTTTCCCTTTTGCAGAGAGATGGTCCTTCCAGCTCCAACAACTTCTAAATTATAAACATTTCTAAATTATAAGATAAAAAAAAACAAAACTTCTCAATCAAATTAGCAAAATATGCCGCCTAATCAATGGACATATCCATCTTGGTTTAATCCACATTTTGAATACAGGAAGTTTTGATCTTTGGTCAGGAAGGCTGGATCCAATGAGCAAATCAAGCAAGCCTTACTAAGTACCTACTATGTGCCAGGCCCCTGGCAAGGAGCTAGAGTTTCAAAGCAGCCCCATCTCACTCACCCGCTCACTCTCTCTGTTTTACATAGGATATAAATCAGCGGAGAATCCACACCAATGACTTATTTGTGTTTTAATTAATTTAGGGGTTGCTCACAAGAGCTCATTTGCCAAATGGCACCACCTCAACATATTTATGAGTATAAATATGCACGCTGGTTAAATCACAATTTGTACCAATTTTTTCTGGGTTATTTTTATGATTAAAAAGTGTGTTTCTGGAAGCATGATCTGGAATACACTCAAATCTGAGGCAGCCCGATATGGCAGAAAGAAACAGAAGATCCTGGGTCTGAGTTTCAGTCATACCATTTACTTGGTTCTGTGACTTGGGCAAATTATTTCCCTACTCTGGACCTCAGTTTCTTCCTGTATAAAATGACAAATTTCAACTAATATGAAACCAGGTGCTAAGTAATTGTAATGATTATTCTTGACTCTCAAAGAAGAAATGTGGAAACATCTTCCTTCTTGTAGAAGAGAAGTGGAAGACAGCAGGTGGCATATGCTTTTAAAATGGTCACTGTAAAAGCAAACAAACAAAGACCCAAACCAAATAATATCCAAATGCCCTTGGAATTAAGGTGTGTGCTATGATGCTATAAATGGAATTAAAATTCATCCAAAAATAAAATAAAAAATAAAACGGCCACTGTGCCAATTGGTTTTGCTTAGTTGTTTTTTTCTTTGCGACAAGAGTAGCTAGATACTGGGGTTGGTAAGATAAAAATGGCATCGATTAGACATTTTTTAAAAAAAAATTTTACATTCTATTGCATTTCTGTTGAATTCAATCATTTCTCTTAACCCATTTTATGATATTTTTGTATGAGAAAACCTGTCTAGTCATACAATCTAGGAAAGTGACTTTATTTCAAAACCTATGCTTTATCTAGGGCAGCTTGGTGACCTAGTAGATAGAGTGCCAGGCCTAGAGACAGGAAGATTCATCTTCTTGAGTTCAAATCTGGCCTCAGACATTTACTAGCTGTGTGATCCTGGGCAAGTCACATAAGCCTGTCTCAATTTTCTCATCTATAAATGAGTTTGAGAAGGAGATGACAAACCACTCCAGAATTTTTGCCAAGAAAACCCCAAATGGAGTCATTAAGAGTCAGGCACAACTGAAACGATTGAACAACAAAACAGAGTTGGGGAGATAATCCTTATTTAATTCCATCTAGATTTGGAGGGGGCGGTTAAGAAAAATGTGTAAAAGTTGCAGAGAAGCAGACTTGGGCTTGTAAGAAAAATATTTCCTAACAATTGGACTTACACAAAAATGGAATGAGCTACCTTGGGAGGTAGTGGACTCTTCTTCTCTAGAACTCTTCCAGCAAGGGATGACCATTTTCTGGGAATAATCATAATAAGCACAATGCTTTAAGATTTTCAAAGTATTGCATTTTATAGACATTTTTTCTTATGATCCTCTCAACAACCCTGTGAGGTAGGTGCCATTATTATCCCCATTTTATAGATGAGGAAGATAGGGCTAAGAAAAGTTTGATGACTTGCCCAGGTCACACAAGTGTCTTGGTCAGGATTTGAACTTCGGTCTGTTCTGACTAACTCTAGAAGTCTATCTCCTGCATCTCTTACAGGTAGGATGCTATCATGCCTGGAATCCTCTCCCTCATTGCCTCTGAACTCTACTCCCCTTAAAGTATCATCTCCTTAGGCTTTTTTTGATTCTTTTGGTTGTTAATGATTTTGCTTACCTTACTTTGTGTATTTTTTAGATTTACTTTAAAAAACATATTTCAAGATATATGTAGTACATAATATGTAACAATAATAAAGTATATAATATACATTTAATATTTACTCATCTATATTTATATTGTTCTCCCCAACACTGCAGTAGCTCCTAGCACAGTATGTGATACAAACTAGGCCATTAGGATCATGAGGTTATAGATTTAGGGCTGGAAGTGACCTTGGATGCCATTGAATCCACTTCCCTCTTTTTCTAGATGAAGAAACAGTGGCACAGAGAGGTTAAATGACTTTTCCAGGGATACATAGCTGGTAAATGTCTACGGCAAGATTTGAATTTAGAGCAACCTGACTTCCAGCTTTGTCCTTTTCCCCTGGATACTATGCTTCCTTTCAATTAATAACACTTCCTGAATTGCTTTGAAGTGAATTGAACTGGATTTTGGAGGTGCCTCTTTGAATAGGGGGCCTCTGAGGGCCCTTCCAATTCTGAGATTCTGTGGTTTGGTGTCTTAAGTGAATTCAGAGATGTCTCTCCCAAAGGAAGTAAACTTCCTATTTTTAGGGTAGCCAAGGGAAAGCAAGCTTGAAACCTGGCACAGATTTAACACAATGACTGTTTAAATCACTAGGACTCAGCACAGGTTCTAAGGAAAGTAAAGGGGAAGAACCTGGGCTTAAAATGGGCCTGTAGGATAAGCACTACTTCTGGTTAACAAAGACAGCTATAGAAACTGAAAAACAGCAGAATATGGGCTGTGGAAACAGACATTTGAATTCAGATGATAAATTAATGTTTGCAGTTAATGTTTACTAGTAATATTAATGGCTGGCTTTTATATAGTGCTTTAAGATTTGTAAATTTAAATGATTTATCTCATTAGATCCCCACAGCCCTGTGAGATAGGTGCGATTATTATTTCCATTTTACAGTTGAGGAAATTGAAACTGAATGAGGTTAAATGACATGTCCTTCATCATATAACTACTAAGTATTTGAGGTAGGATTTGAACTCAGATTTTCTTGATTCCAAGTTCACCCAAGTTCTATCCAGTATTGGCTTATAGTTGTAACAGAGGAAAAAAAAACTACTGGGAGGAAAAATGGTAAATGCAGTACCAAGTCTGAAGTCAGAAAGACTCATCTTCTTGAGTACAAATCTGGCCTCGGACAATTACTAATTGTGCTATCCTGAGCAAATCACTTAACTCCATTTGTCTCAGTTTTCTCATCTGTAAAATGAACTGAAGAGGAAAATGGCAAAGCACTCCAGCATTTTTGTCAAGAAAACCCCAAATGGGATCAGGAAGAATCAGACACGACTGAAAAGACTGAACCTCTACAAAGCTTAATGGAAGCAATATCAAAAGTCAAGATCAGGAAACCTGGGTTGTGTGCCTGTCTTTTCCACTAACTAACTGTGCAACCTTGGGCAAATCACTTAATTTCTTTAGGCATCGATGTCCTTTTCTGTTAGATGAAGAGATTGGATTAAATGAATTTTTTTGTGGTCCTTTCCAAATGTAAAATTCTGTTCTTCATTGTGAAAAAGGAGTTCTCCGAGTGGTGTCCACACCAGAAAGGAGGTAGGTTCAACGAGTTTTATACTAATCTCTCTCTCTGTGGCAAGAATAAGAGCCTGCCCTATATTTCAGGATAAAAAGTAACAAAAAGTAAGAAAGTCTTCTGTGATTAGGCTTCCTCCATCCACCAGTGGGTCCCTTTAGAATGAGGCAGAATGTATTTGGAGAGGCCAATTGGTGCTGTTGTTTGCTGTATTTTAAACAGTGCAAATCCAAATAGAAAAGTTCCAGGGCATAATTTTTACAAAGCAATTGACAATGGGCATTACGGAGACTAATTTTGCAAAATGCTGCCCTTTTGAAGTTAGTCAATATAAAAATGAAAATGATCCTGAATAGAAATCCAGTGCTTGTATCTTTTGTTTCCAGGGATGTACAAAGGGGAAATTGTCCTCGTTTCCTACATGTTAGTCTCATAAAAAGTTTTTCAAGCTTCCTCTTATCTTGCCCATTTCTCATTTACACATGTCCTTTGCTTCTCCCCATTGTTAATTACTATCTACTTCCTTTGATGTTCAATTGGTTTTATGTATGTACTCTGAGCCTGCTGGAAGATTGTAAAAGACTAAGCCTACATCCAACCCCAGCCACTGAATGGGCTTTGACAGGAACAAAGCAAACACAAGACATTATCCTGGGATAAGCTTTTTGAAGTTAACAGGAAATTTAGATAGGAATAAAGACTGAACCTGTGATTTCATTGATACTGAGAATTCCTAGGTGAGAAAACTCCCTCTACATAACCTCAACTTGCCTCAGTTTCCTCAGCCTTAAAAGGGGAATAATAGCACTTACCTCCCAGTCTCGTTGTGAGGATTAAGCCAGGTAATATATGTAAAACACTTAGTACCATGCCTGGCAGGTAGTAGGAACTAAATAAATATTTTTTCACTTCTCCTATCAAAACAAGTCAGTAATTTATAGTCTTAGAGTTTCATAGAAGAGCCAGAGATTAAGCCACTTATCCAGGATCAGGCTCCCATAAATGTATCAGAGGTGAGATATGAACTCAAGTTTTCCTCACTGAGGCCAACTCTTTACACATCACACTATGCTTCATCCCAAAAAAGGACATTTGTGTTCATTTAAAGCATCATATGCACTGATCTCTCGTTAAGAAGGAGAATCATCTCTTCCATTTTTTCATCGCCATACCTTTCCTTCCATTACAACAGCAAGGATGCCATCTTCTATAAAGAATCATAGGCTATAAAGTGAGAAAGGACCTGAAAGGTCACTTGGTCTCCCTCCTTCAGCTTATAAAGGAAGATGTGTTTATGTAGAATTTACAGAAGGCAAACCAAACCAACTTGATCCTTTCTTTTTGACCTGTATTAACTTGTGTCCTTTTCTTGCTCCATACCCCCTGCTATTGTGAACAAAAATGATGGTTGCAGTTGTACAATTTGTTTTGGTGGTATTTATAGTAAGTGTTTCTAATGCAAGATTGCCTTTTTTTTAGACAAAAGAAAAAAACGCAATTTCTCTCCTACCCCACCCCCCACCCTCTCCCTTTCTTACTGCCTCTCTCTATTTCTCTCTACCTCCTCTGTCTCTCCTTCTCTGTGTCTCTGTCTCTGTTTTTCTCCCTCCCTCCCCCCTCTCTCCGCCTTCCTACCTTTCTTCTTTCTTTCTATCCAGGTTTTGGATCTAACTGTTTCGAGGTCCTTTACTTGGATAATTGCACATAGACTTCTTATAAAGAAAATTCATTTGTTCAGGGTCACTGCATGGTTTTTCATTAAAAACAAATTACCGGTGTTCAGAAAGGACATCTGGGTTTCGAGAGTCCCATTAATGACTATATTTTCAGCATCACTATCCCGGACCGTCTACCCTTTCCTGTCACCCTCCGTTCAGGGCCCCAGGAGGACAATGAGAATGACAGTCAAGTGAAAGGGAAAACATGAGGGATGAGGCCAAGAGCTGAGTCCCCAGAGAAGGGAAGAAGGGAAAAGTGAAAAAATAAATAAATAAAACAGAGGGTAACAAGGGCCATTGTCTGAGCATTTTCAAACACAAGAACCATAACAAATATTTAAATGAGCGAGGGTGATTTCTTCAGCACAGCAATATTCCAATTCAATTACATGACTCTTTGAGCCCTTTCTGCAAAACGAGGTTGCTGAGTGGAATACTACAAACCCAGTGGGTGTTGTTTTCTAATCCAAAATCTAGTATGTCCTTTCCCTGGTGCCCTAGGACCATTTCCAAAAGGTCCTTTTCCTAGACTACAAAACTCTTTTGGGTCTAGAAACCAATTAAAAGGTCAGGGGAAATGCAAAGGAAGTTAATTGTTCTCCTTGTTATCCAGAGCTAACAGAACACACTCTACTCTTTTCACTATGAGTTTTTTTTTAAGATTAAGCTGAAATGAAAGGACATGGATACCTATTAAGACCCATGAGGTGAACCATTCTATTTGGACCCCAAGATCTAAGTTCAAATTGCTCACTCTCCCCAAGGATAATGTTTCAGGGCTCAAACAGGGCATTTAGAAGATAGTGGCAAGGAACTATATAATGCTATGGTCCAAGATGAAAATGAGCATTCAGAATAAGAGGCAGTAGTTATGTAGGACTTAATGACATCTGGTGATTTCTTCCAGTCATGCTCCACAAAAAGTCAAGGCTTCAAAACAATTTGCTAGCTAGAGGACCAAGAAAATGAAAAGCTATAATATACGATAGAGACCCATGTCAACACAGCTTTTTTAATGCAGATTTAGATCTATTAAAGATCAGTTCAATTTAAATCAAGAAACAATTATTAAGTATCTGCCATAATTTGGAACTATGCCCAAAGGGCTATAAAACTGTGCATACCCTCTGATCGTGTAATACCACTACTGGGTCTGTATCCCAAAGAGATAATAAAAAAAGGGAAGGGACCTACTTGTACAAAAAATATTTATAGCTGCTCTTTTTGTAGCGGTAAAGAATTGGAAATTCAAAGGATGTCCATCATTTGGGGAATGGCTGAACAAATTATGGCATACGATGGTGATAGAATACTATTGTGCTATAAGACATGATAAACAAGATGATTTCAGAAAGAGCTAGAAAGATTTGCTGGAACTCATGTAGAGCAAAATAAGCAGAACTAGGAGAACATTGTACATAGTAATAGCATTACTGGATGATGATCAACTGTGAAAACTTGGATACTCTCAGCCATGCAATGATCTGGGATAATCCGAAAGACACAACAGGGAATGCTATTTACCTCCAGAGAAAGAACTGTTGGAGTTGTCTTTCACATCAATGTATTTATGGTTTTATTTTAGGGTTTTGGTTATGCATGGATTTGCTCTTACAACAAAGACCAATATGGAAGTGTGTTTTGGATGACAATAAAAAAATTTTTTTTTAAATTTTTAAGTGTCTTCCATGTGTAAGGCAACATAGTCTGCACTGTTGGTCATCCTTCTCCTTTGCCTCCCACAGGACCCTGGACTCTGCCCCCTCAGACCCCGGGCTCTAAGTCATGAGCTTTTACCATATCTTGCCCCAAACTAAGCCACCACATCCCTCCTAACCATTTCCTGACCATTGGTTATACATGTCCCATTCATCCTCTTTCTAGCTACCCTTTCTATGTTGTCTCCCCCATTAAAATATAAGCTCATCAAGGGCAAGGACTATCTCACTTGCTTGTACTTGTATCCCCAGAGCTTAGCACAGGGCCTGGCACATACTAATTGCTCTCTAAATGTTTATTTATTCATTCTTATGCAGCCTGGTATAATAGATAGAAGGCCAACCCTAGAGTAGGGAATACCTAGCCTCAAGTCCTACATTTGACATATTTTAGCTTTGTCACCATGATCAAGTCATTTTTTCTCTTGGTGCCACAGGCAAATGTCCACGAACATAAGTTTCAAATCCACATTAGTGGAAGGAGTTTCCATACTGAGAGCTCTCCACAAGGTTGAAATTACAGACCTTGATCTAATGAAAAAGTATGAAAGGAACTCTGCTGGGTTCTGGGAATACAAAGATAAAAATAAAACAGTTTCTCTCCTCAGGGGTTTATATTTTACCAAAAGAGAATAACATGTACACAGGTAAATAAAGCCAAGGTAATTTTAAGAGGAGTGGAATATTGTATGGGGAGTCAAAGGAGGCTTCATGAAGAAGTTAGCACTTAGGCTAAGCACTGGAAGGAAGACAGGATTCAGAAATGTGGAGATGAAAGAGTGTATTACAATACAGTCTATCAGTAATAGACCATGTGAATTTACAGAGGAAGGAAGTGGAATGTTAATGAAATCTTGGGTTTGAGCCTGAAGCATCTGCATAAGACTTTAGTGAAAAGAATGAAGGACAGAACTGAGGAGAGGTCAGGAAGAGAGAGGCATCTTTCTTCCTGCTTTGAGTGAGGACATACATGTGGTTACAGACTCCTGGGAAAGAGAAAACGAAAACCTTTTTAAAGCTGACTTGTTGAGGAATTGGATTTCTACTTCATCTCTGCATTGCAAAATCTTTTCTCTTTCTCCAAGGAATCTAGAGCCATGAATGTCCTCTCTCAAAGCAGGAAGGCTGAGAGATGATTCTCACCTTTCAAGCTCTTAAGTTTCTTCCAGCTTCTTCCCTAGTACAGGTATGCAGTATGAAATCATCTTTCTCTGTCCCAATGAGTCTTTTGCAAATGTTCCAAGCTTGAACTCAGGGTTACATCGAGTTCAGAGACCAGCTGGAAGTCCAGTTTGGCTCAAATCAAAGTTTGGGATGAGTAAATTATGAAATAAGACTAGAAAAAAGGTCAAATTGTAAAGGACCTTAAATTGTAGGCTTTTTATTTTCATCTAGAAGCAAGAGAGAGTGAGTTATTGATATTTTCTAAGCAGGAAAGTGATATGATAGACCCCATGCTTTAGGAAAATCATTCTAATAGTAGTAAGGAAGATGGATTAAAGAGGGAGAGGGAAAGACTTATATTTCCCAAAACATAAGACTATATAAAGAAAAGGCCTTGGTAGAACATGATTTTCCTGTAATGTGATTATTAGCTCCAGCCCTTGGAACCAGAAATAATCCCCTGGAATTTGGAAATAACTGCAAAATACATGGATCAGTCAACCTTAATCTTTGATATATTGGCTATATTTCTGCAGCAATGTGAAGAGCTAAAGCACTGATCTAAATAATTCAAGCAAAAGTCAATTTTCTGCCTTAACAAACCTAGGAATAATAACAACTCACATTTATATAATAAGTTAAAATTCACCAGCCACTTCCCTCACAACAACCCTGAGGGCTAGCAATAAAAGGATTATAATCCTTCCTAAATGATTCTCGGTCCTATTCCCCATAAAGATTGTTCCAAACCTTCCCTCTTCTCCTTACGCCTTCCATACCATCATTACCCCACTTTCCCTGGGTGTTCCCCACTGTCACAACATGGAAAACTAGCTATTCTCCCCTTCCTTCACAAGACTGGAATATATGTCCTCTTCACCTCTGGCTCGTGGAATCTTTTACTTCCTTGAAAACTTAACTCAACTACCACTTTTTATTGGAAGATTTTCCTCATCCCTGAAACTGCTAGTGTCCTCTCTACCTAAGCTACTTTGTATTTATTTTAGATTTATCCTGTTATAAACAGATATGTACCTGTTGTTTCTGTTATACTCATAGATATACCTGTTGTATCCTCCAAAAGAATGTAAGCTACTTGAGGGCAGGAAATGTTTTATTTTTGTCTTTTTATCCCCAATGCTTTGACTACTAGCTGGAATAGAATAGCCAACACTTAATAAATGTTTGTTAATTGATTAATATCATCTCCAATTAACCAATGAGAAAATCGAGGCTTAAAGAATTTGAAATAATTCTCAAGAGGTCACAGTATTGGTTAGTGGCAGGTAGAATCCAGGTTTCTAGATTCTAAATCCAGGACCTTCTTATGTTAAACAAAAGTCTCTTTACTTTAATGGGCTTCAATTTTCTCAACTGTGAAAGGCATGTTAGCCTACTTCCCAGGACGGCTGTAAAGTAATAACTATGAAGAATGCCTATAAATCTCCTTATAAATAAAATGTTCTCGATAAATAATAATAGTATTAATGTCATCAAAGTAATTAAAAGGAGAAAGAAAGGGCATAAACATACTCCCTGGTGTGAATACAAGTGAACATCCAAAGGAAAAAAATAGAGTATTAGGAGTCTTTTTGTGTTATAATTTGATTACAGCTTTAAGGTATTTTTTGAAATTATCGTGAGGTGCCAAGGAGGCTAAAAATATACTGAAGTATCGTTTGATTTGAAGGTATCCAAACCCCAGCTCTAAGTTTCTCTATCCCTGATTATCTACATTTTTCTTTACACCATGACTATTTCTAGGGCCTCATTAGTACAAAATTTCTATGTTCTAGATAACAACATCCTAGGATGTATTCCTTTTTTTCTAAAATATCAAAATCTAAGCCTAATCTTCAGACATTCCAAATGCTCTGCTGGTTTACTTTGTCACTGCATCAAGGGACCAAACACTGACATTCTCCATGCATCTTTCCACCGTGACTGAGTTTGCTTTTGAATATGACTCTTCTGAGCTAATGATATTCCATTATCTGTGGCCATATAACATCACCTGGAGAACACTCTTTAAACCTCAATATCCTGAGTTATTGGTTAATTGGAGATGATATTAATTAATTAACAAACATTTATCAAGTGCTATTCTATTCTAGGACTATTCAAAGCATTGGGGATATAATAAATAAAACATAATAAATGAAACAAAAATAAAACATTTCTTGCCCTAAAGTACCTTACATTCTATTGGGGGATACAACAGGTATATATATGTATATGTATATACATATATATATATATATAACAGATACAAGAGTTATATATATATATGTATATATATATAAAACAGATACAAGAGTTATATATATAAATTTATAACTGAGTAGAACTAAAATAAATGCGATCCCACTACAAAGATGGGATTTGGAGGTAGCAAACAGTGGCCTCTGAGCTCAGCATCAGAGTGGCAGAGTTCAAGTTCCCGTAGGAGGGGAAGGGGAGGCATGGCCACAGTTCAGATCATATTACTTAACACATACTAGATACTTAATAAATGCTTCTTGATTTGAAATGAACTGTTCTGAATCTGAATAAAGAGTTTATGTGAGGCTTTAATATATATTAAAACTTTTCATTAGAACCATTGAAACCTCTGGGTATTTAATTTTCCAAATGTAACTCCTCCTGATCTCCTTGTAATCAATTCTGGACTTAGTTCTTTCTCCATCTGCAGCCTCTTCTCATGATGTATATATTGATGATTGCATGAACAACACATCTTTTTCATCCAGTTTGTTTTCCTCATCTGGATGGTTAGATTAATCTGTTATCCATTAGTGGGGACGCAACTTGAAAATACTCTACAGTTTCCCAGAGGTCTATACAACATCATGTGTTAATAAGAACATTTTGAAATAACCCTTCTTTCAGTTAGTATTTGTACAGAATATCTTCATGCCATTAATGAACATCTTTGGTCAGGAATTCTTAACCTGCGAACTCCCAAAGATGGGAAGGGGTAGTGTGGTTAAATGTCAGAGAGTCCATGTACTTGGGTGAGGACAAAAAAAATCTCCTTATTTTCACTAACCTTTGTTTCCTTTAAATCTTATGCTTTTTATTTTATTTTATTTTATGTGTTTAAAATCATTATTCTGAGGGGTCTGCATGCTTCACCAGACTGCCAGAAGAGTCCATGGCCCAAAGAAAGTTAAGAACTCTTGCCTTAGACAAACATATCTCTCTTGCATTCCTAATGATAATATTAAACATCTTCCAAAGATTGTTGTATAATTTTGACTTAGGTTCAAGAAATATCTTGTTTGAGGAAAGTTTTTTTCTCAACATCTCAGATCTAAAAAAAATCAATAAATAATAGTTATAGCTAGATCTTATATTTGCCTATTTTGTGGCCACAAATATGTGGCCTGCTGTAAAAGAAATCTTCAAATCTGCTTGTTTTCTTCTCTTGTTTTTTGTTTTGTTTTGTTTGTTTGTTTTTTATCAAGGACATCCTGGATGCATAAGCAATTCTCATAAAGATTTTATGAGATGGGAAAGCAGACATATCAGTTGGAAGGTACTGACAGAGTTTTGGATGTCTTTTTTGTTGTTGTAAAAGTCGGATCTTTTCCATTCTTTGCAAAATTTTTCTTTTTTACCAGCTATCTTAAAAATCTATTCATGAGAGTCTTTAAAATCTTGTAAAATCCTACATGGATCTCCTCTGTTATAATTCCTGGGTTCAACCAGTCTTCCCAACTTTCTCAAGCACAATTGCCAGTACACAACATGTACTGTTGTGTAGTAGAACAGTGGAGGCAGTAGAACAAAGTAAAACTGGGATGATACTGCTATAACTATCATTCCTAATGATAATAGTCACCTGCAGATTTCTTCCACTTTATATATATGCTTGATGCCTACCTTCTTCCTTGTTTTATCTACAAATGTTATCAGGATCATCTAGCTTTTCCTGTCAATGTTTCCTTAGGCTCACCTCCCTCTTTTGTGAGGGTATATTGCTCATTGTCTTCTGACAAATGACCTTATATTCCAAATGTATTTTTATCTTAGCCATAGTAAGGAAATGGAAGTACTTGCTGGTAGAAACCTATGGGTTCTTTTGTGATAAATGTGTCATATTTGGTCATTGTTTTTAAAGAAAGTGTCATAAGAGTTGGTGTTTTTTACTTTTGACTATTTCTCTTTTTTGGAGTTGAAAACTTGTTTTTAAAAGGTTGAATTGGATCTGCTCCATAATCACAAGCAATATCTTCATACTTTTATCCTTCCTTCACATAGCATTCCTTTGGGCTTCTCTCCCAGTTTGCACACTTTCATAAATTAGATCCCCAAAGAGCAATAGCTACTTTTGGTGGTTATTCCCACTACTGAAACTCACAAGTTCCCACCAATGTACTTATTATTACTAACAATTGGTGAGTAGGAACAATTAGCTCCTAGCAATCGTTTACTTAGATGGCATAGTAAAAACAGTAGCTATAAAACCCTCATTCCCCACAATAAACCATGAGCATTCTTCCTCACAAATGCAACATCCAAGAGAAGAATGAGATGAAATTTGGAGCACAATGGGGCCAAGCCACATTTGGAGGATACATGTGTGACAAAGTAACTCAGAACTCCATGTGCTTCAAGACCTAGAAGTCCTTTCTCTCTTCTAAGTCCTCATGAAGTTCCTCTTTTTGTTGTTGTTCAATCGTTTTCAGTCATGCCTGACTCTTCATGACCCCTTTTTGGAGTTTTCTTGGCAAAGATACTGGAATGGTTTGCTATTTCCTTCCCCAGCTCATTTTATAGATGAAGAAACTGAGGCAAATGGGGTCAACTGCCTTTCCCATGGTCACACAGCTAGTAAATGTCTGGGACTGTTTGAACTCAATTCTTACTGACTGTAAGCCTCTGTACCGTCCAGCTCTTCAGTGCAACATTTCTGCTGAATGGGTTCTCAGTGAGTTCCTTCTCACACTTAGACTCTCAACTGCCTGAATTTGATCTCTTTTGATTCTAAAACTGGTCCTCTTCTCTGATGGCAAGGATTCTGTTCCTTTAGGCCATTTCTTCCCTCAAGTGACTATCCTTCTCTTTCCCTTTCTTTCTGGAATGTGCCTCTGTTCCCTAAATTATTCCTTGAACTCTCTTGAATCTATGAACTCTTGAATTGCTAAATGGAGTACCTCCTTCTAGGTAGATGCAGGATGGGGATCCCCTTTCCTTGCATCATATCCACAAAACACTTCCAAGCTCCTACTCCTAGTATGGAATGTCTTTCCTCATTCAAATATCTAAAGCCTTGCAAAGGCATATCCAATGAAGTTGCTCCCTTAAATTTTGTCAGAAAAAGAGGCTCATAGTTCATAAAAGGATCACCAAATGTGTACCTTTTCTCTGTTGACTATTTCAATTTCATCCTGAATATAGTATATAGTTTTTTCTATAATGTCCCCAATCATTAAATTGTGAGTTCCAGTAGAATAGATTATCTTTTGCCTTTCTCTTTGTATCCCAGAACTTAGCATAATATCTGGCTCATAGCAGGTGCTTAATAAATCGATTTTTAAAAACCCTTACCTTCCACATTAGAATTAACATTATGTATTGGCTGCAAGGCAGAAAAGTGGCAAGAATGTCTGAGGTCAAACTTGAACCCAGGACCTCCCATCTTCAGGTCTGACTCTTGATCCATTGAGTCACCTAACTGTCCCTTCTCAACAAAAAATGACAGCTTATGCTCATTGTAAGCGTGTCCAGTGAAGCAATGTTTAATGTTACCTTTGGGTGCATGAAGCTAACTCCTTTATTTACCAGTTACCGGCCAGCCTTCCATTTAGCCACAATTTCTTTATGTTGTCTGGTTGATAGCATAAATATCAATATGGATGTGGTGCAGTTTCCCCGGCAATATATCAACTTGTTGGTCCTTGAACAAGGAACTTAAATTAAGGGTGCCAACGGTTAAGTTAAAGTTTGGAGATGGTCTAAGAAATGGATAATTTTTGGCAACTTCTCCCCACTTTCCTATCATTCCTCTGCCATTGCTACAGAAGTCTAATTGGACTGTGAAAAATGGAGTGCCATTTTATATATTTTTTTCTCTTTCTTATGTTGCCTTGGTCGAAAAAATCCTTAACTGGAGGCCAAATTTGTGGTGATATAGTGCTGTGTTCAACAGCATAATATAAGCCAAATCATTCATGAGAGTCTCCCTAGCCTCTCATGTAATGGATAAATGAATAAATGACCTTCTCCCCTCCAAAAATAGATACAAGATGTTCCTAAGCTGGACTTGGCCTGAAATTAACTGGCTCCCTGTAAAGCCCTCAGTAGCCTCTCTTCCCTACCAAAACAAAGAAGCCCTGGAAAATTCCAGTGCCCTGAGTCACTAGAGCAAACAAAGTAAGGCGCTGAGTAAGGGCTAAGATTTTCAGGGAGAGTCGCTATTAACTAACATGCCTCTTCCTCAGGTATTCAGTCCTCCACTTCCAGAATGAATTAGCACCAGTCTCCAAGTCCAAGTTCCCCATCCCAGGCACAGTAGAAAGAGAATTGATTCTGGAGTCAGGAAGGCCTGAGTTCAAATATGACCTCAACCATGAGAAGTGTGACCCTGGGCAGTTCACTTAAATGGTTTTTGCCTTAATTTCCCCATTTTACAAATGAGGAGTCAACCAGCAGTCAATTTTCTAAGCATTCCTCTTGCCTCCAACATCACCAGTCCCCAAGTTCAGGCTTCCCGTGTCTGTCTTCAATACTTGGTTCTGCTTGATCTTTTTAAGAACCTCCAAACAAAAAACCCCCAATGGATACTGGTTAGAGTACCTAGATGGCATACTGGATAGAGTATGGGCTTAGAATCAGGGAGACTCATTTTCATGAGATCAAATCCCACCTCTGACACTTATTAGCTATGTGACCTTAGGCAAGTCACTTAACCTTGTACCTTTATCTGTAAAATGAGTTGGAGAAGGAAATGGCAAACCACTCTGGTATCTTTGCCAAGAAAATCTCAAATGGGGTCATGAAGAGTCAAGCATGACTGGAAAATGACCGAACAACGACAAACTGGTTTGGGCAGCTCCTTCCAATAGGTACTCTGGTGGAACCTGCCCTATTTCCATTATCTGATTGCTCTGCATATTATGAATATCTTCCTTCATTAAAGCTGGTTTGCTTTACTTTGTCTCCACTGAGTCTAGTCTTGTTCTGTATTCTGTCTTGTATGGCCATGTCCCCTTCTTGCGCTGTCTTAGCATCCCTAACCTCACTCAGATGACATTAAGACACTCTAAATTTAGAGTTACTTGGTACACACTAATAGTCACTTTGTTTTATGTTGTTATTTTGGGACACTGATCTCAAAGGACTCCTCTTACTTACATGGGAATTGGGTTTTTGTGTGAATTACTTTATTGGTAATTCATCTTTACTTCTTTTATTCCCATATGTCACTGGTTTATTTCATTTTCCATAAGCTGAGCACCTTTAACTTCCCCTAAGAGTTACTACTTATCAATTCAGGTCAAATAAACAAACATTTGTTTATTAAATGTTTTTACACGCTATTAAGGGTTTAACTATGGGAAGGGAAGATCTGAGCCGAGTCTTGAAGGAAGCCAGGGAGTCTAGAAGGCAGAAGGGAGAAAGGAAAGTATTCAGGTAAGGAGCACAGCCAGTGCCAAGACATGGAGATAAGCGAGTCCTATCGATTGGCAGCAATTACAAGAGTGGGTGCTCAGTGGAGGATGTCCATATACCAATCTCTTTCTTCTGAGAAAAGGTGTGTCATGTAACCATTATTGTAAGGGGGGGAAAGATTCACAATACACATGCTTCTGTCGCAGAACATGCCTCATGTCATCCAAATGTCATCTTGCCTTGTTCCAGTTCCATGTAAAACAGTTTTGAGGCCCCTTCATATTTTGCTCAGCTGCATTTCTAATGAGTTAAAAATTAACCCCATGTGGCAGAACAAAGATTATATATACAATAGTATTACCAAAGGAATTCCTTTAGGAAAAAACACCTAAAATTGCCTGTCCACAAAGTTAAGGATCATAGACAGGAGGCACAAGCTAGAGGGGCCCTTGGGGATAATCTAGTCTAACCAGCTCAAAGAGATTGAATGCCTTGACTAAGGTTATCTAGAAACTTAAGTGATAGTCAGAATTCAAACCCAACTTCACTAATTCTATATTTAATGCTCTTTTACCCATATCACAATGCCTCTTAAGTAAAGGAAGTATCTTATTCTGTCTTGTTTTTCAATCAAGGAAGCCCTGGAAAACTTGATGTGTAGCGGGGAGCTTATCCCACCCAAAAGTTCTTTCAATACCACTCAGAAATTGGGCTGACATTTGTCATGATGAGAAAAATCCTGTAATTCCAACAAATAATTTAAGGTGAGGATAACTATCCCATTGGGTTCTCTGCTTGGATTATTAGCTTCCTATCTATGTTCTCTGATTCCATGGATGCATTTGTATTGCAACACCAGTGGCATGCTCTTGAATTTTTAAATAATAGTCATATGAGGTTAGTACCCCGGATGGGGGTAAAGGGCACATTCTCTTCGGCTCCATGGGATTACTCAAAAGATTCACTAAGACGGCAAATAGGTGCCCCTCCAAGGTCGCCTGTAGTTTGGTGGTTAAGACAAAGATTTTTCCCTCCAGGGATCCCTGGAAGCAGGAACATGAATATCTGAACAGCAGGCTCTTTCTCCTTTCCCTCCCTAGAGCCTGTACTCACTCACTTTGAACACCAGGGAAAAGACAGCCCATAGGGAGATTTAGAAAAAGGACACAGAACCTCCATAACATTCACAAAAGCCAAGATTAGGAAGAAGACCAGGGGAAGGAGAACAGTGTCAGCCCATTTTCTTGTCCGTGGGGTACTTCTGGTAACTTTTCCAGAACCAAAAAGAACTCCTTACTGATCTTGCCTGCTAGTTCATTCAAGGGGGATTTGGGGGTGTGGGAGAGGGAGAAAAGGTGAGGAAGAAGACAGCAAGAACTTAGAACCCAGGAATCCTAGTCTTAATCCATAGTTAATGCCATAACTTCATACTTGAGAGAGGAAAGAAGGGAACAATTGTTTATTAAATACTTACTATGTTTCAAACACTGTGATAAACACTTTTGAAAAATCCTATTCATTCCTTATGACAATATTGGGAAGTAAATGCCCATTATTCCCATTTTACAGTTGAAGAAACAGAGGCAAAAAGAGAAGTTCAAAGATCATGCTTCAGGTCTATGTAGATTCCTTCACCTACCCCACCTCCTGAAAATGGGGGGCAATTCAAATTCATCCATTTTCATTCATCAGCAAATCTTTATCAAGCACCTAGAGATCTAAGAATTTAGGTGAACCCTGGGAAGGCCAATCTGGCAAGGTTTTAATGGACAAGACAGGTGCATATTCTCATCTAGTTATGAAGCAAAAAATGTCAGTCTGTAGATCACTTCCCTTGTTCTTAATGAGGGCCGATGTACATAATTCACCCATGTGAGGATTGGACAGAGTTCCATCTGAGAGAGATGCTGCAGTACAACAGCATACATTTATCAATCTCTGCACCTGTCTATCATTTCTACCTCTCCAGACATTTCTGAAGCATCTGGCAAAGAGACATTCCAAAGGGAGGTGACAGCCAAGTCCCTATTACCCACAAGAAAGGATTGTGTCCCCCAAAGCAACAGATAATCCTCAAACTATTTCTATTTGGCACTGATATATATTTCTGTACTCACTTTTGTACTGTAACAGCTCTTTTTTTCATTGATTCAGGGATACCACCTCCCCACCTGCCCCAAATATAACAATTCCTACATTAAAAGCCTATAAATCAGATGCTTGTTTTGGTCTTTGATATTAGAATTATATTGGGATTCCTCTTCTGATATGTAATCATAGCACTTAAAACACATGGTATCCTATGAGAGGAAAAGAAAGGCATCTAAAAACCTTGACTTGAACCTCAGTTCTGCTTTGTTGCTCAGTAGGGTCTGACTCTTGGGGGCTCCATGGACCAACTGTCCATAGGGTTTTCTTCGAAAATACTGGAGGGGTTTGCTAATTCCTTCTTTAATGGATTAAGACAAACAGAGGTTGAGAAACTTGCCCAGGGTCACACAGCCATAGCAAGTGTCTGAATTTGGATGAACACGCATGTCTTCCTGACTCCAAGCTTACTGCTTTCTATCCACTGAGTCACTTAACTGCCTCTCAGGGAAACAGAAGTTAAGTGACTTGCCCATGGTCACAGAACTAGTAAGCATCTTGGGTCAAATCTGAACCTAGACCTCTATTTACTGAGCTACCTCAGATACTTATTAGCTATTTGATTTCATTCAATCTTTTGTTCTTCATTTTTCTCTTCTGCAATTATATTATACTCCTCCAATATAGTCTTTTTCTGATGCCTCATTAATAATAATAATAACTTGCATTTATATATGTATTTAAAATATATAATACTTTATATTATATATTTATGTGTGTACATAATATATAAATACATAAAATATGTATGTATATATGTATATAAAATATATATGTATGTATTACAACGTGATCCATTTCCTCACAAAAATACTGTGTTTTTATTATCCCCATTTTTATAGATGAAGAAACTGAGGCACAGAGAGACTAAATGACTATCCCAGGGTCACATAGCTAGTGTCCAACATAAGGTTTGAACTTAGGTCTTCCTGACTCCAAGTTCTGCACTGTGTCACCTCACTGCCTCCATGAAGCATGGAAGTAACGCTGAATTCTCAAGATCCATGTCTCAAGCACTCTCAGATCCTACTAAACTAGAAGGATTTTAAGAATGAGCTTGGCAACAAACTGTGAGTATCTTTTTTGTTTATAGGACCAAAATCGTCAGAAGGTTGAACATGATTTGGTGGAGGAGGAGGTCATAGTGGCTCATACATCTAAATCTATGAAGATTTAGAAAGTGATCTTCTTCCAGAGAAGGAATATCTCCATGGATGAAAATAATGGATCTTTGGAAGTGGGAAAGTCACAATTAGTCTTTTTTTTCAACTCTTACCTTCCAACTTAGAATAAATACTGTGTATTGGTTCCAAGGCAGAAGAGAAGTAAGAGTTAGGCAATGGGGATTAAATGACTTGCCCAGGGTCACACAGCTAGGAAGTTGAACCCAGGACTTCTTGGGTGACAGCAAGTGGTCACCTCACTTTTACCTGAAAACCACCAGAAAAGGGGGACCTACTTTTTTCCTGAGGCAGACTTTTCTACTTCTGGGTTACTCTAACTTTTAAGGAATTTTTCTGAGCCCCAGTCACAATTATTCTATTTATCTCACAGGGTTTTATCTGAGGATTAAATGAGATAATGATTATAAAGAGTGCATTTGTAACTGTCAAGTGCCAGAGGAACACAAGCCACACAACATCTCACAGTCAAGAGGGATCGCAGAGGCCATCTAATTCAATCTCTGACTCAATAAGAAATACCTAGACATGTGGTCAAAGCACATCGGTGGTCCAATGGATAGAGGACCAGGTCTGGAGTCAGGAAGGCTCATCTGCCTGAGTTGAAATATGCCTTCAGACATTTACTAGCTATGTGGTTCTAGATGTCACTTAACGCTATTTGTCTCAGTTTCCTCATCTGTAAAATGAACTGGAGAAGGAAATGACAAATCACTTCAGTATCTTTGCCAAGAAAACTCTAAATGGGGTCAAAAAGACTTGGACAACAACAACAAGTGGTCATCTCACTTTTATCTGAAGACCTCTAGAGAAGGGGGACCTACTTTTCTCTTGAGGTAGATTTTCCTACTTTCTAGTCATTCTAACTTTTAGGGAATTTTTCCTTACATAAATCTCTATAGTTGCCACCTATCACTCTAGTTCGGTTTTCAGAAGCCAAGTAGAAAAAGCTAAATTCCTCTCCTATGTGCCCATGCTTGAAATACTTGACGATTGCTATTATGCCTCCCTGGGTCTTCTCTTTTCTCAGTTGTGTATTGCCAGTTCCTTCAATCCATCTTCATGAGGTATGATCTTCATCAACCCTTTGGACCTTTTCTAAAGGCTCTCCAGTTTACATGTCCTTATTAAAATATGCTACCCAGAAATGAACAAAATAGTTCAGATATGGTAGGACCAGGGCAGAGAATGATGGGACTTAGTACCACCCATGTTCTCAATATTGTGAACCTTTTAATGCAGTCTAAGATTACATAACCTTTTTTTGGCTATCACATCTCAAGACACCTTTGACACATATTAACCTTGTAGTTAATTAAAAACTCCAGATCTTTTTCAGAAAAGTTGCTACCTAGTATTAGCCAGGTCACTCACTCCTACCCCACTCCATTTTATAGTTTTGAAGTTGATTTTTTGAACCCAGGTGTAAAATTTTACATTTATTCTTATTGAGATTCAGTACAGAGGGCAGCTAGGTGGTTCAGTGGGTAGAGAGTCAGACGTGAATCTAGACAATTCACTTAACTCCCATTGCTTAGCCCTTACCACTCTTCTCCCTTGAAACCAATACACAGTATTGATTCTAAGACAAAAGGTAAGGATTTAAAAAAAGATTTAGTCAGGAGCTCAGCAGTGGCTCAGTGGATAGAGAGCCAGTCCTGGAGATGGGAGGGCTTGGGTTCAAATCTGACCTAAGACACTTCCCAGCTGTGTGACTCTGGACAAGTCACTAGACTCCCATTGCCTAGCCCTTGCTACTTCTTCTGCTATAGAACCAATACTTAGTATTAATTTTAAGACAGATGGTAAGTATTTTTAAAAACAACAACAAAAACAGAAAACTGGAAAAGTGACAAAGTACTATTAGTCCCACTCATTCTATTAGGTAGTTTTTCTTTTTTTTTTTTAAGAATAAACTTTATGTGTGTGAATATATAATAGTGTTTCTAAGATGGAAGGTAAGGGTTAAAAAAAAAAGATTCAGTCCAATGGTCCAGCATTTCAAGATCTTTTTGAATCCTGATACTGTCACCCAACTTTGTGTCCATTGCAAATTGGATATGTATACCATTCTTGACTTTATCCATGGGACAGAGACAGAAATACAGCCAGAGACAAAGAGAAAGAGAGAGACATAGACTGCATATTCAGTCAATATTCAAATTGCAAGTATATCGTAGGCAATTTAAACAGAAGTATTATAAGCTTTTTTGAGAATAGGGTTTGGATTGTAGCTATTCTTTTATCTGAAGGTCTTGTTAGCTATGTGACCCTGGGCAAGTCACTTTATTGCCATTGCCTAACCCTTCCACTCTTCCACAGTATTGATTCTAAGACAGAAGGTAAGGGTTAAAAAAAACAACTTTATCCTCAGTGCCTAATTCAATGCCACAAAGTTGGGATAGACTCTTTGTGACCCCACTTGGGGTTTTCTTGGCAAAGATAATAAAGTGATTTGTCATTTCCTTCTCTGGCTCATTTTACAGATGAGAAAACTGAGGCAAACAGGGTGAAGTGACTTGCTTAGGGTCACACAGGTAATGTCTGAGGCTGGATTTGAACAAAAGTCTTCCTGATTCTAGGTTTGGTGCTCTCTTTACTCTTCCACTTAGCTATCTCTAGCTGCTTAATAAGTTGTCTGCTGAATGAATGTTGAAATGCTAAAAATTAGGAAACTTTCAAGCTTGTCATTTACAAGGTTAGACAGTCTAAATATCTGACCTAATGAGATTTTTTTATTCCTCTTTACTGTCCTTCTTCAGGCACTTAACACCATACCTAGAATATAATAGACACATAATATATTTGTTGATAAATGGATGAATGAATGAATGAATGACCTTGAGGTTTGTTAGAGAGGTGGTATGGAACAGAGGAAAGTCTGCTGACTCTGGAGGGGAAGGACCTGGGTTTAAATATCCCCTCTGTCATGAACAAATCACTTAATCTCCTTAGGTCTCAGTTTCCTCACCTATAAACTGAGAATGCTGAACTATATCGCTTCTGAAATCCCATTTGGCTCTAGCTCTTGATCCAAGGAAAAGACCAACTGAGATTATGGGCATGGACAGCCCATCCAGAAGCTCCATGTCTGATCCTAAGCAGAGCACCTTACTGAAATCAATGAGCATTTATTTAAACAGCCTACTATGTGCCAGGCACCATTCTGGGTCCTTGGAGGAAGAGAGTTGGGGACACAAACACACTGATGAAATCATCCTTGCTCTCAAGGCACAAGTCATTAACCACCCTTCTACAAACACACACACACACACACACACACACACACACACACACACACACACACACACACACACNTCTACAAACACACACACACACACACACACACACACACACACACACACACACACACACCTTCTAGCAGCAAGCCTCTTGAAATAAAAGTGGAAATCAAAGCATGAAAAATAGGTGGCACCATTAGGGGGCATTAAGACACAGCTGCCCACGCCTGCAGTGTCCTGGGTTATCCCTTGCCAAACTGTTTGCTTACCAACCTGCAGACCTGTGCTTAAGCTCCTCCAGGGGATCATTGCCATGGGGGTGCAGAGACACCAAGAACCTCGTTCAGAGCATTTCTGTTTCTGACACAGCTGTGGCACAGCAGGCTTATCATTAAAAATATGCACTTGTTCTAATCTTTAATTCCTCTAGCTCCAGTTAATGTTAAAAGAAGCTTCATATATTCTGAGAACTGTGTGGGCTCTGTCAAACTTAGAGTCATTTTTATAATCCTTCCTGTAATTAAGGCTGCAAGAAACTCAAATGGTTCAGAGTGCAGATTCCGTTTGGATAATCCTGTAAAAAGTTCAGGTGCTTCTCTGAACTAGATCAACCTTTTGTGTCTATAAAGCTGAGCTGAGAAAATCTTGTGAGCACTGGCCAGGCTTTCAAATTTTCCACGTGCCCCTGCTTCTGTTCATGGCAGGAAGGCAATGTGAATCACCTTGTATGTGTGTCAGAGCCCAGTGCTACTGATGTGAATCTCCTCTCTGCCCGCTCCCCCCTTCCTTCCTTTCTTCCTTCCTTCCTTCCCATGTAAACTTGGTTCACTGTAATGGTGCTTTATGTAGGGAAAAAAAGAAAAGGGAAGATTTGCCAGAAGCGGTGTCTAGGAATGTCAGCAATTACATTTCCCTGAATTTCACAAGATTCATTTTAAAATTGAACACAAGAATAGATGAGAAAACCCTTTGCCAAGTATATAGAGTTATGCAAATGTTAAGATCTTATTAGTGTTGAATATTTTGGTAACTCATCCTGGCAAAGATGCTATAGGCATGGAAATGTGATATGCAGTTACACTTTGGGAGAAATGGATTAAGAAGTGTTTATTTCTTTAATTACCCTTAATGTCCTTACCTTCCATCTTAGAACTAAGACTAATATTGATTCCAAGGCAGAAGGGTGGTAAAGGTGAGGCAACTGGGGTTAAGTGACTTGCCCAAGGTCACACAGCTAGGAAATGTGTGAGGTCACATTTGAACCCAGAGTCTGCCATCTCTAGGCCAAATTTGGCTCTCTATCCACAGAGCCACCAGGCTGCCCCAATAAATATTTATTAATTATCTACTATATGCCAAGCACTGTGCTAAGTGTTGGGGATACAAAAACAAAAATAAAACAGTCTCTGCCCTCAAGAAGCTTATATTCTATCAGGGGAGAAAATGTGTGTATATATTCCTCATGGAATCCTACATATTCTCTAAAACCAACCACCTATCAGCTAGTGAGGCAGAAAAGTATAGAATCAATGATTTCTCTTGTTGAATAGTTTTAAAGATGACTACGTAGAGAGAAATATGTGGATCATCATTTCTTCCTATATTCTCTTTCCTCGAATTCAAGGGAGGGTAGAAGAGAGAGGAGAATTAACAGAGTATATGTCATAATGGGCATCTAGGTTGCACAATAGATAGGGCACCAGACCTAGAATAAGGGAGACCTGAGTCCAAATCTGGACTTAGACACTGACTGTGTGACCCTATGCAAGTCACTTAACCTTATTTGCTTCAGTTTCCTCATCTTTAAAATGAGATAAAGAAGAAATGACAAACCACTCCAGTATCTTTGCCAAGAAAACCCAAAATGGGATCACAAAGAGTTAGGCACGACTGAACTGAAAGTAGAGCAATGACAATTATAGGGTCATAGATTAGGGCTGGAAGTAACCTTAAAGATCATCTAATGCAGACTTTTCATTTTATAGTTATGAAAACTGATGCTTAGGAAAGTCAAATGATTGCCCAACATCTCTGCTTTCAAAGATGCACAGATTATATACCTAAGCATAATAAAGTTGTTCTATTTCCCCCTCTCCACCAGCCTCAATCAAAAGAATCAACGTTTCCCTCTTTTCAAAAACCTTGAAATGTGGAAGAAAGGAAGCTAACAGAGCTGCATTTATTACCAAGAACAATGCCAATTGCAATAGGTATGAAGAGTTCATTAAGAAGAAATTCTTTTGATTCTATTGCCTTCCCTCTGTTAATTAATTTCTATTTATCCTGTATATAGCTAGCTTTGTATATAAATTGTTTGCATGTTGTTCCCCATTACATTGTAAATTCCTTGAGGGCAGGGGCTTTTTTTGCCTCTTTTTCAGTGTCTGGCTTAATAAACATTTGTTCATGGATCATGTCAAAATAAAATAAAATAATGTTAAAATAACAAGAATTTGTTATTGTTCAGTCACGTCTGACTTTTTGTGTCCCTCTGGACCATAGCATACCAATACCGTCCATGGGGTTTTCTTGGTAAAGATACTGGGATGGGTCACCATTTCTTTCTCCAGTGGATTAAGGCAAACCGAAGGTCACAGAGCTCCTAAGCGTCTGAACTCAGGTGTCCTTGACTCCAGGTCCAGTGCTCTGTCCACTGAGCCAGCTAGCTGCCTCCTAAAAACACTTAGGAATGGCTCTCTCTCTTGAACAAATCTTCACCAAGTCCTAATCAGTTCTAAAGCCCATTTAGACAACCAAAGAAGAAGAGGGCATTTCTAGCCATTCTAGTCATCCCTATTGGCTGCCCTGAAGAATTAGCAAAAAGTTCCTTATTGACTGAATAATTTGTTATTTGTAAATGCAAAGTGGAGGAAGCCACACTGTGTTGGATGGACAAGCTAGTATTTATTTTATAGATTGATTGATTGATTGATTGATTGATTGATTGATTTTCCCCTACAGATGCTCATGAGTTTACTTTGGACAATAGGGTAGATTTTTTTCCCCCACACGGATCTCTCTGTCGGCTGCCGGCCTCCATATATAACAACCAGAAAGCACTTTGCTTGCCTCAGAAAAGCTGCATTTTGAAAACTCACCAGGCACCATCCCTGTCAGAGTTGGAGCAGAGTAGCTGCCCTGTCCAGCAGGGGGGACGTGTGGAGGGTATCCTGGGAGGGTTGTGCTTGCCAAATCACGACCTGAAGAATCAAACCAACAAATCACCATGTGAGCATTTGCAACAACTCGGCATGTTTTTACATTTCCCCAAACACCCAGAACACAGGCCATGCATTTGTCATATCTGTACTGTGAATACCAACGTGGGCTCGCCACCCCCCAGCCCCCACCCTGCCTGGCGGGAGGAAAAGAGCCTTTTCTGTATAAGCATTGGCCAAGGAGCCAGAAAAGTCATTACGAGGAAAGAAACAGAATGAAAAAAGAAAAGAAAAGAAAATGAAAAATGCCTATCTGAACATCATCTGGGGGACTCGTCTGTGCAAGAGCGGTAGTGCTACCACTCCATGGGAGGGTCGGGGCTGCCCAATTTTAGGCAACATAAAAATAAAATGAAACCCCCAAAGTGAAACTGATCAGCTCTGAGGGGAAGCACCTACTGAGAGTAATCTCGCTGCCTTTTACATTAGACAGACGGAGACAGCGAAGGAGCGGCTACCTGTGAAATGTGTTCTCAAAATAACTGCTCTGTGCACAGCTGTGTGTGCACACTGCGCACATAGGTGCGCTTCTGTTAGCGTATGTAGACTGTGTCATGTGTGTACACACATGTCACTAAGCCATACACGTATATAGAATTCAGATATCACATATCTATTCATGTTGGTCTGGCTATATAGACCAGCTACACATACACACACACACTGTCAATTACATATTTATCCATTTATAATAATATTTATATTTATAATTCTACTTATACTTCTCACCTATGTTAATATATTCCATAACATACCTAAATTAAAAAGCATAATGTGTTCTATATTGTATAAGTACAACTTATGTATACAATGTGTACATATGTTTATACACGTATATGTAATTCAGAGATAATACATATATTCATGATGCTTTGGGGATGTAGGACACAGATGATCAATTATATATATATAGTAATTTTTGATAATATTAATATTTATAATAGTATTTATGCTTCTTAACCTATATTACATACATCAATTACAAATATTAATTTTCAATAATATTTATAATACTATTTCTGCTTCTTAACCTGTAATAATGTATTCATAATATATCTAAATTATAAGACATAATGCATTATATACATGTGTATTCCATGTATATATATACTGTGCATATATAATGTGTATATACATACACATATAAATATGACATATATACAGTGTGTGTATATATATGCATATATATATTTCAGATATAACATATATATTCATGATGCTTTGGGGATAAAGGGCCAGGTAGAAACAGATACACATATATTACATTTCAATAATATTATTTATAATAATTTATTTTATATATGCATAGTATACATAATTCATATGTGAGTGAATATATAATATAATAATATAATTTATAATAATATTTATATTTATTAACCTATAATAATGTATTCCATGATATATCTAAATTATAAAACATAATGTGTTTTATATTATATAAATACAACTTATATATACAATGTATATATATATGCACATATATGTAATTTAGTGATGCCTCAAATATGTAGGGCCAGCTAGACACAGACACACGTGTATTATATTAATTCATATGTAAAATTTCAATAATATTAATACTTATAATATTATTTATATTTTTCAACCTATACAAATTTATTCTATGATATATCTAGATTACAAAACATAATGTGTTCTATATGATATGAATATAACATATATACAATGGGCATATATATATGCACATATACATAATTCAGATATATATTCATGTTGATCTGGATATTTAGGCCAGCTAGACACATGCACATACATATGCTGATATATACATTGTCAATACATATACTAATTTATAATACTATTAATATTTATATTTTTAGCCTATATGAATATATTCTCTAATGAATATGCATTATAACATATAATGTGTTCTATGTACTATAAATATAACTAATGCATATAATGTATATACATATATACAATTCAGATTTAACATATATATATATATTTATATTGTTTTGGGTATATAGGCCACTTAGACACAGACACACATATACATTATATCAATGACATATATTAATTTATAATAATATTAATATTTATAGTACTATTTATACTTATTAACCCATATTAATGTATTCTCTAATGAATCTGTATTATACAATAGAATGTGTTCTACATAATATAAATATAACTTATCTATACAGTGTGTGTATATATCCACATATATATATAATTTAGATAGATAGATTCATACTATAAGCCAACTAGACACACCCACATATACATGGATATATATTTTATCAATTACATATATTAACTTATAATACTAATATTTATAATACTATTTATACTTAGCTTATATTAAAGTATTTGATAATTGATCTATATTATAAAATGTGTGTTTTATAAATGAAATTTATGTATACAATGTGTATAAATATATACACACAAATATGTCATTCAGATAGAACATACATATTTATGTTGGTCTGTACATGTAGGCCAGCTAGATAGACAGACAGACACACATATGCATACATCTAACACATATATACATTATATCAATTATATATTAACAAACTTCTTAATACTGATTCATAATAATATTAATACTTATACTATTAGTACTTATTAATATATATGTTAATGCATCCTATACTATATTTTCATTATAGAATATAATGTGTTTTATATAATATAAATATACCAGATATACATGTGTACATATAAACACATATATGGAATTCAGATATAACATATGTTCCTACTTGTAAAAGATCAGATTGTTCAGAGGATACTAATGTGAGTGAATAGACAAAAAGATCAGTGATGATAAATTTAAGGAAACGTATTCGAATCGCAAAAAATGTTCTTTAAACTTCTCCAAAGAAAATGAGATGAATTAATCATTGTTGCTACTGTCATTTTCTTGGCCAAACAAAGCATTTGATAGGCATTCTCCAATTGGAACCAGAAGAGTCATTTAATCCAACCCCCCTATTTTTAGGTGATAGATGTTTAATTGAATTGTTAAAATGAGAAATTTGAAATCTTGGTTGCTGAAGTGAATTGGCTGAGGTTACTGGAAGGGCTTAGACTAGAAACCAAGCCTACTCCCTTCCACCCCCTGCCCCATACCGCATATTAGTTATTATGGCATGAATATTTTGAGGGAAATTGAAGTTGTGTATCCCCATCTCCATTTTCCATCTGAAGCATAGAAACACAAAATTATCATGAAATAAACATGTCCTTTGCAGACTCAATTTGAATACACAACTGAAACATGTAGCTTCCAATTTGCACTATGCCTTTAAAAGACACTAAAAAAAAATCAATAACAACTAAGTATTCTCATATTGTTCAGTTTTAGGTCATTCATAGAATAATCTTTTAATAATAACTCAGAGGAGCTTCTGCTAAGGGAAAATTTCCCATCAAGTCAATGACAGCTTTGCCTTCCAAAAGATGTTCTCTATGTAGCCAAAGCCCTCAAACTGCTTGGAAAATGGTGGGCAGAAAAGAGTCTGAGAATGTGGTCCCAGGGTGCGGAACTCTCACTCATTGTCTGGATGCCTGCCTGCAGCAACAGCAGTAAGGAAAATGGAAATATCCAAACTATCTTTATTTTTACAGGTGACCCTGAAAACTGTTCTCTTTCAAAGCACAAGCTTTGTTTTCTGCAAGCTCTGTTTTCTGAAAGAAAATTGTCTTGATTCTTTATCCTCTGATATGAATCCAATTTGGTGGAATAAAAAGACTCCAAATACGTTTTAGAAACGATGAGTATTATTGATGCTTGGGAATTAATTAAAGCCCTCAGAAAAAGGAACTTAATACAGGGACTCTTAACCTGGGGTCTATGAAGTTGGCTTTTAAAAAGTATTTTGACAAGTCTTTCACTATAATGGGTTTCCTTTGTAATCCTACCTATTTTATTTTATGCATTTAAAAACATTATTCTGAGAATAGGCTTCACTCCACTGCCAAAAGGGTTCGTAGCACAAAAAAAGGTTAAAAAGCCCTACACAAATAGAAAGGGGCCCAGGGTTATAGAGATCTTACTTCTAGAGGACAAGAAAGCACTTTTGCAGACATTTGGAAACACTGAGAGACCTGAGGGACGATGCATCACTGAAATATGCAGAGTTCTGTGGCATCTTTCCACGGTGAGAATATACCATGACATCCTGATGTCACACAAACCCCTCGATACAGCAGCAAAATGCTGACTCCCAGTCATTGACCTCCTGGCTCCATTCTTCAAATACCTTTGATCTCTCAACCGGGGTAAGAACTTTAATTTCATTTCATTCAATTCTGACCCTTCCCCACCCTCTTCTCTTGAGCCTCAAATTTAAAAGAGGAGAGAGGGTGAACTTTGAAAGAAGTGACTTTCTACCTCTGTTCCTCTTGAAACAAGTCAGACATGATGGTCCACCAGCTCTGCTTTCTCCCCTCATGTAAAGGTAATCACCATAGGGAATGTACCTGTGACAAGCATTCTTATATACCCTAATCCCTATTACACATGATTACTGTTGTGGCCACTATCACCAGCAATGTTGACAGAGATGAAAATAATGAGATTAGCTAAGCACCAATGATGTACTAGAGCTATCCTTTAAGAATGCATAATTAGACATGATCTCTGATAGAAGGACTTTCCTGGTGCATGGGAAAAATACCACAGACCCATGGAAACAACAGAACATGTAGGATTGCCCAGGATCACAGAGCCTCCGACTTGGGACCTCAAAGGCCATTAGAAACCAAGCCTGAGTAAGACTCCCCTCTACCCTGTTCCCAACAAATAATCATCCAGTCTTTGCTCAAGGGAAGAAGAGCCCATGATTTTCCAAGGCAGCCAATTCCCCTTCTGGGCAGTTATAGAAAGTTTTTCCCAATGTCTATTCCCAAAATTGTCTCTCTGAAATTTTTATCTATTGCTTCTGGTTCTGTCCACGGGGGCCAATTATAGCCAATCTAAAATCTCTTTTACATGAGAACCCCTAAAATATCTGGTTATTGTTATTATGTACCCCATGAGTAATTTTTTTACATTTCCCAATTCCTTTGACTGCTACTCATATTACACATTTTCAGGTACACTTCCTTTGCCAACCTGGAGACCCTTTACACAATATTTTCCATCTTATCAGTGACCTTCCTAAAATAGAGCATTCAGGCATGTTCAACTCTCTTTGGGGAGTTTTCTTGGTAAAGACATTGGAGTGGTTTGCCATTTTCTTCTCCAGCTCATTTTATAGATTCAGAAATTGAGACAAACGGGATGAAGTGACTTGCCCACAGTCAAACAGCTAGTAAGGTTCTGAGGCCAGATTTGAACTCAAGAAGATGAGTTTCCCTGACTCCAGGCTCAGCACTCTAACTATAGGGCCACTTGACAATCCTTTGATTCACCTAAATTTTCAGTCTCAGAGTCATCCTCAACTCTTCTGTTTCTCACATCCTTCACACCCAATCAATTGCCAAATCTTATCTATAATCTACCTCCAAGATATACGCTCCTAACTATCCACTCACACAGCCACCACCTCAATTCAGATCCTTGTCATCCCCACTCTGGACTGCTGCAATGGCCTTTTAATTGGTATATCTATTTCCAGCCTTATTATTTTCCAATCCATGCATCACCACAGCTGCCAAATTGATCTTCCTGAATCACGTATCTATTCATATCACCTCCCTGGTCAAAGAGTTATATTTATGGCCTCTAGGGTCAAATATAAGTTCCTCTGGTTTTTAAAGCCAAAGGATTTACAGCATGGCTCCAACTCATATTTCTAGACTTTTTGTCCATTATCTTCTTTCACATACTCTACTGGCCAGACAAATCTAACTGCCTACTCTTCCTCAGGACTTTTTATTTCCCCTCTCCTTCCATACCTTTGCACAGCTTATCTTCCGTGTCTGGAATGCACTTCCTCCTCACCTCTACTTCAGAGATTTCCTAGTTTCCTTCAAAACTCAGGAGCACTCAAGTACCACCTTCTATAGGAAACCTTATAAGATTTCCCCATTCCTACCCAGTGCCCTCCCCTCAAAATTACTTGATTTAAAAAATCTAATTTTCTACATAGATTTTGTTTCTCCTCTCCAAAAGGTAGGCTCCTTGAGGGCAGGAGTGTATCATTTTTGTCTTTGTGCCAAAGGCACCCAGTACGGTGACTGGCTTACAGAAAGTACTTCAAAAATCCTTGTTGATTTGAACTGAAATGAAAACTCTAGAGACCAAAAACAACTAATGGAACTTAGATATTAAATGAAACTCACTTGGCAAAGTGGAGTATGAATTGGAAAAGCATTTTGCCAAATAATTTCTGGCAGCTAAAACTCTCCATGGGCACCAAACATGAAAAACAGCTTTGGTACAAATTGATGACACACATCAGGAAATTCCCTAGGGTGTCATGGAACCAAAAGGAAATCAGGCCAAGATGCTTGCTCTTCTCTGTCTTTCCTTCTGAACACACATCCGGTGTTCTCTTTAGCCAGCAGAATACATGTTTCTGCATGTCCAATCATTCATCTTTCCCCAGGGATTTGTTTCTTGCAATGATATGTTAATAATACCAGTATAAGCCAATCACAAACATTTCCAGTGAAACTTCCTTAGAATATCATTCCTATTTGTAGCATCATTTGTCCATAAGAAAATATCTCATAGCATAATAGTAATTATAATATCTGTCATTAACATATCCCCCCTTAAGGTTAGCCAGGTGCTTTCCATACTTTATTTCTTATGATCCTTATAACAATATTGTGAGGTGGGTGCTATTCTTCTCCCTGCTTTGTAAATAAGGAAACTGAGATTCAAAAGTTAAGTTACCCATCTCAGTGTCACACAATGAGGACCTGGCAGATACAGGATTCAAACCATGATCTATCCTGATTCTGAATCTGCTGGGTTTTTCCACTTTGCCCCACTGTTCTAATAGTAATGATACTTCCCCTTGATGATATCCCAGGAGTTATTGTGCTATTCTTTATCCAGTACGGGTCTCAATTTCCTGATCTAATTTTTAAAATGACCAATGGAATTAATTTCAAACAAAAAGGATCATATTATAGACAGAGATTGCACAGTGTAATAAGTAGAGTACCACTCGGATCAGAAAGACCTGGCTTCAAAATCTCTGATACATACTAATGATGTGACCTTGGTACCTTGGACAACTCCTCAGAAACTACCTACTACATCATACTCCTGCATTCTGTGACAGTGAAGGAGTTTCTCACAGTGGTTGTTCCCTATAATAATAAACTCAACTGTTTTTAAAAAAATATTTTAATAAACCTTAATTCTTGTTAGTATTTTCTCATGACCAAATCTCTGCTAGATTCTCAAAGAGCAAAGCTAAAGCAGGCACCATAATTTCTCTCAGGAAGTTTACAACTTTAATAGGGGTGAGAGAAGAATAACAATCCTGGCTTTATTGATTTCATAGCCTCAATCTAAAGTTGGAAAGAAAACTTGAGGTCATTTAGTCAAACTCCCTTATTTTACATAATGAAATTTAAAACTCACTGAGGTTAAGTGATTTGTCTATGTTTGAGTTTAATAATAAGGTGACAAGGTGGATAGAGTGCTGGACCTGGAATAAGGAAGATTCATCTTCTTGAGTTCAAATCTGGACTCAGATACTTACTAGCCTGTGTGAGCCTGGGAAAGTCCCTTAATGTTGTCTGCCTCAGTTTCCTCATCTGTAAAATGAGCTGGAGAAGGAAATGGCAAATGACTCCAGGATCTTTGCCAAGAAAATCTCACCGAGTCAAACATGACTGAAACAATTGAATGCATTATTATTAATGATAATAATAATATTCCCTAATAGAGGAGGAAGAATAATAGTCTAGTCTTATTGATTTCACAGGACCATAGATTTAGAGCTAGGAACTTATTAAAGATCATCTCTCACATTACAGATGAGAATACTGAGACCCACTGAGGATATGTGACTTGTCTAAGGTACCATGGGTAGTAAATGTCAGAAGCAGAATTAGAAACCCAGGTTCTAATCTCATCTAATCCCTTTTTCTGAAAAGGGAACAAATAGGGTCAGTTACTTAAGTTAGATCCATAGTCTGTGCAGGTGCTCATTTTTCATGGTGGTGGTGGGTCTCTGATGACTAAGCTTTGAGATCCTTGAATGACCTGGACATTTAACCTGCACAACACATGAGTTCTAGCTATTGTTGGATCCCAACCCAATAGGAGGCAGGGAGGCAGCATCCTATGAAATGATTTTAAGGGACTATAAACATCCTTAGGAAGCTGCTAACCAAATAAGTATCTAAAATAGAAGTTCTTAACAGAGTCCATAGATAGATTTCAAGGGGCTCATGAGCTTGGATGAGTAAAAGGGAAAAAAAAGAATTCAGTCAGTTATTTTTTCAGTCATGTCCAATTCTGGAGTTTTCTTAGTGAAGATACTGGAGTAGATTGCCATTCCATTCTCCAGCTCATTTTCTAGAGGAGGAAACTAAGGCAAACAGGGTTTGGTTAAGTGACTTGCCCAAGGTCATACAAGTATTAAGTGTTTGAGGACAGATTAGAACTTATGAAGATGAATTTTTCTGGTCCCAGGTCACTGCGCCACCTAGTTGCAAATATATGTGCACATATATATCTATAAATACACATACATTACTACATGTGTGTATACATTCTTATTTTCACTAGTCACAAACAAAAATGTAGCATTTCCTAAAATTATGCATTTTTAAACAGAACATTATTCTGAGAAGGGGTTTAAAGGCTTTACCAAAGGGGTCCATGAAACAAAAAAATGATAAAGAATCTCTGATTTAGAGGCAGATAGGTGACATGGTTGCTAAAGTGCTGGACCCAGAGTCAAGAAGATTTGAATTCAATTTCTGCCTCAAATATTTTACTAGCTGTGTGACTCCATCTTTTGTTTTTGTTTTTTTGGCGAGACATTTCTCCGTCAACATCTTTTATACCACTTACATTGCATTATTCCTCTCAAGTTATCCAGCTGCAGTGGTTTCCTATCACCTCCAAAATTAAAATAGAAGTTCTTCCATTTAGCTTTTTTTTCTTTTTAGAGGCAAATGCAATTAAGTGACTTGTTCAGGGTCACACATTTAGTTAAAAGTCTAAGGCTAGCTCTGTTTAGGTTTTAATACCTTCTACAACCTTGCCCGCATCCTATCTTTTTGACCTCATTGCACAAGACTTCTTTTTTTGCACTTGGAAACCCAGTCAAACAGGGCTTTTCTCTGTTCCTCTCACTTCACATGATATCTGTCTAGTTTTCCACTTGTCATCCCCTATGCATGGAATGAATTTCCTCCTTACCTCTACTTCATAGAGTCCCTCTCTTTTTCTAAGATGCCCCCCAGGCATCATCAGGGCATATGAAACAGTGGATAGAGTGCTAGGTTGGAGCCAGGAAGACATCTTTCTGAGGTCAAATCTTTATTAAGCCTTCCCTGGACTCCTCTCAGTTGCTAGTTCCTTCCTTCCCCAAATACCTTGTACTTAACTCCTTTGGATATAATTGTTCTTATTAACTTTACATTTATGCTACATATGTATATATGTGTGTATACATCTCTCAGACTAATTTTTCTCATCTATAAAAAAAGGGGATTGGACTCGATGACCTCTAATGTCCTTTCCAGCTCTAAATCTATGATCTATGAAATTCCAGCACCTGCTATAGTGTATGACATTCCACTAAACTGAATAATTGAATTTGCTCATTTAAATATGCTTTTAAGACCCTAAAAACATGCAGCTCAGTGACCTGACCATCCTTGGTTGGTCTTGGAACAAAGCCATAAAGAAAAACAAATCCAGGGAAAGGCAGTTAGCTAATAATGGTTCTCTCTAAAAAAGACAAATTTCTTATTGGCTGACATATGCTTTCCAACACTGATGCCTCTATTGGGTTCTAAAACCTGAGTGTTCTCACAGATAGTCTGTTATCATAGGACTAATAATAAATTACTCTATACAGCCCTGGCTAAGGGCTCAGCGAGGCCCTTAGCAAGGTGACGCTTTAAATCATCCCACCAATCAAACATGACCTTCCTGCAGGCATATGCTGTTAGTAGCAGCCAATGCTGTTGCTAATGTGTCGACTAAATGTTTTTTTCTGAAGGTCTTCGGGATGCAAAGGTGAGTAAGTATGAGGCCCCAGTTTCCCATTTGTGAATTTGCAGGTTTCTTTTTCTTATAGTTTCCAAACCATTTATCTCTGGAAACATTTTTTTAAAAGTGAAACTTTAATTTATTTCCAAAACATAACGGTGACTTTCCCCAGAAAGTTAAATGCTCGATACCAAAGACAATCTAAACTCTGGTTAAAATTCATAGCAACCAGGGAGAAAAGAGGAGAGTCCAGTGACATGAGAAAGGGAAAAGGATATGAAAAAGGAAAGCAATTGATCTTAAGGGACCTAGAATATTTAATAAAAATGAATCTCAATACCCTCAGGCAGGGTTCTCCGTATAGCAAAAAAAATGACAGATTGGGGGATGCTCCTTGTGAAATTGACAGATAAATACAAGAGACCAGGATAATTGAAAACTTCCTTTCCCTGTGAAACTTGGCTTAAAATGATGATCAGACATTGATTCCAAAAGCATTAAATTAACTTCGCTATTACAGGCGGCAGTACAAGAGAACCAGCTTGGTGTAGTGGATAAAGCATCGGACCCAGAGTCAGGAAAACATGGGTTCAAATCTCACCTTGAGACCCCTCGGTTTCAGATTCCTCATCTGTAAAATCTGGATAATAATAACATTTATCTCAGAAGGTGATTGTGAGAACCAAATGAGGCAATAGGAAAAGTGCTTAATGGAAACCTTAAAATGATATCTAAATGTTGGCTCTCATTCATAGCCTAGTGAGAGGAGCCCAGGACTGAGTCAGTAAGCCTGGCTATCCTCTATCAGCTGGGTGACCTTGAGCAATTCAGTGAAGCTTCTCTGGGCCTCAGCTTTCTAATTAGCCAAATTGAGGTGGTAATATAAGACATACTCTTCCTGTCTTGTGAGGTTGGTGTGAGAATCAAAGAATATAACATATTTGTTTTTCTTTAAAAAAAACAAACCTTGCCTTCCATCTTAGAATCAATATTGTGTATTAGTTCTAAGGCAGAAGAGTGGTAAGGCCTGGGCAATGGGGGTTAAGTGACTTGCCACAATCAGACAGCTACAAGACCAGATTTGAACCCAGGACTTTTCACCTCTAGACCTGGCTCTCAATCTACTGAGCCTCCTAGTTGCCTCCTGCAGTTGTTTTTCAGTCAAGTCCAACACTTAGTGATCCCATTTGGGATTTTCTTAGCAAAGATACTGGAATGACTTGCCATTTCCTTTTCTAGCTCATTTTACAAATGAGGCACTGAAACAAACAGGGTGAAGGGACTTGCCCAAAGATCACACAACTAGTAAGTATTTGAAGCTAGATTTGAACTCATGAATATGAGTCTTCCTGACTCCAATCCTGGTACCTGCACTTCCTTAGCTACAGGCTGCCCCAATATAATATATAATACATATGATACATAATATGCACATACATATATATGATAGGTATGTACCTATCATATCTATCTACCTATCTCATCCATCCATCCATTTATCCATTCATCCATTTATCTATCTATCTATCTATCTATCTATCTATCTATCTATCTATCTATCTATCTATCTATCTATCTATCTATCTATCTACCTATCCATCTATGCATCTATCTATCTATCTATCTATCTATCTATCTATCTATCATCTATCTATCTCTGATCTCATCAGTATAGATGACTCCCAGTACGGAATGTCCCTCCACCGATAAAACTTATCTGTAACTTAAAGTCTTCAAGAATTATCTGAGGCACTGAGAGATTAAATTCCTGGTCAGATGGTTAGTATATGCATGAGACATGACTTCAATCCAAGTTTTTCTGATTCCAAGGCTATCTTGCTAGACACTGTTATAGTGCATTATTTATTCATAAGGTAGTCACTAGGAAAGACAACAGCAAACTAATTCACTTCTGCTAGAAGGCAGCTAGCAAGGTGATTTCCAGAGTCATATATCAATCACTGCCACTAGGACCCTGAACTTCAAATTGGGCCAAGTTCATCTTAGGTTCCCTCCCACATTTTCATTACCACTCTCTCTTCCTTACCTTCTTCCTTCCTAACCTCCCAGCCTCCAGGATCTTTATTCTGCCATCTGATTCTCAAAAGCCTAATACTATGGAATTTTCCAGGCTCCAAAATTTTTTCTAGCTCTTCTCCCTTACTCTTTTGTCCTTTTATGGAATTTTTTTTATAGAAGGAGAAGGGAACAAGTATTTATTAAATGTCTAATTATTATATGCCAGGTACTATGCTAAGTGCTTTATAGATATTGTCTCATTAGATTTTTCAGAGTGCTTGATGATGAGTCTTCCTGACTCCAGGACCAGTGCTCTATCCACTGTACCACCTTGTCCAGACACTTATTAACTGTTTGACTCTGAGTAAGTCACTTAACCTCACTAGATCTCAGTTTCCTCATCTGTAAATTTGGAAGTAATAATGGCACCTACATTACAGGGTTGTTATGAGAACATGTCAGCTAACTGATTATTTTTTATTGTATTTGTTTTTAATTACAAAATTCCCAGATATCTCCATCCCTCTCTTCCCTCCTCACCCTAGAGAGGTGAGCTCACACACATACACAAAATGTATATATAAATGATGTCTTTTGTGTTTCTTCTCAGCAGTTCCTTCTCTGGAGAGTTATGGTGATTATTAAGGTGTTGCCTGATTAAAAACTTTCAATATCTTCCCCTGATATCCACCCAACAAAATACAAATTCCTCAACTCAGCAGGCAAGTGCCTCTGCTATTTAGTCCCAAACCAGCTGTCCAGTCCCCCATACCAATACTTCCTAATCTCTACTTTATTCCCCAGTCAATAAAGAAGAGGAAATGGAAATCCAGAGAGGTTGAGGGATTTACCACTGGTTTCACAGTCAATTATTGTCATTAACTATAAGTAATAATCCACTGTAGAACTCTTTGAAAAGATCAAAAGCCTTGTTCAAAATGATGCTCTCACCTTTTTTAATAAAAAAAAAAGTAAAAATATTTATCATCCTCATATAATAGTTCTTTTGAAAAACCAAACTAGTTCTGGAGAATAGAAAATGAAATATCCTTAACTTCTCTGGGAGAGAGGAAGGGAACTACTGGAGCAGATTGCTATATACATTATCAGCTTTAGCCCTGTGTCAAGGATTTTTGCTTAACTAGTTTTCTTTTTTTAAGGAGAGAATCTGATAAGTCAATTCCAATAAGGGGGGAAGATGGGAGGATGGAGAAAGAGATAGGTGAGAGGGGAAACAGTGGAAGAAATAAATGACGAGGAAGTAAGAGGAAAAATGCAACAATAAAACTTGTTCTAAAAAAGAATATACTACTAATTGTCTATTTTGTTGAAGAGTCTCATACAAGTCTTTTAAAAAGAGAGTGGGGAAGGCAATATTTCTGTCCTCTAGAGCAGTGGACTCAAACTCAAATAGATACAGGGGCTGCTAATCCACACCCAAGGATTCTTGTCTGCTTATTGGCTTAGTTTTTAAATGTATTATATGTTATATCGAATTCCCCAATTAGATTTTAATCTGGTTCTGCTATATTCAGGCTGTGGCCAAATGTTCAACTCACTTGCTCTAACAATTTATGATTATAAATGAATTTTAATAGAACAATGGGGTAACTAGATGATGCAGTGGAGAGCGTGCAGGACCTGGAGTGAGGAAGACTCAGTTTCCTGAGTTCAAATCCTGTCTCAGACTCTTACTAGCTGTGTGATCCTGGGCAAGTCATCATTTGCCTCAAGGGATAAGACTTGTTTTATTTTGACCTCAGAGAGCAGTACTAAGAACTAGAAACTATTGCCCCTAGATGTAGAGGCAAAATAAGGCTTAATTCTAAGAAAGACTTCCTCATAGTTAAAATTGAAAACAAAATGGAGTAACTTGGGAGGTAGTGGATTCTCTTTCTTTGAAAATCTAGCAAAGTCTGAATCATTAATTGTAGGGGAGATGAAGAAGGGGTTGTTTAGAGATTGGTATAGTTAATTCCTGAGTTAGTTCCCTTCCATTACTCCCTCCCAATCTCTTTCTTAGTGATCTCATTGACTTCCATGAGTTCAATTATCATCTTCATGCAACTAACTATCTCTTAGGTCTTTGTATCCAGTTCTAGACTTTCTCCTGAACTTTAGTCTAGAAATGAATTTCCCACAGATATTTCAAATGCAGCATGTCCAAAAGTAGAACTCATTATATTTCCCAAAAGCCCATCCTTTTCCAATTTGTTCCAATTTATTTCCAATTTATCTATTTCTGTTGATCTTTAGAAAGAAAGAAAAAGGAAAGAAATAAACTAAGAGAGGGAAAAAGGAAGGAAAGAAAGAAGAGGAAAGGAAGGAGGAATAGGAAAAGGAGAAAGGACGATGAAAGTTGTTTGCCAGATGTTCAATGACATGAGTAATGATTGTTAATTTCTGAAATACTGAATCGAGATTAGTCTTAAGTTAGGCTTTTGTTAATTAGATGCATGAAAAAGAATGAAAGCCATGTCTGTTCTGGAAAGCTCTGAAGAAAACAAAATCACCTGCAACTTAATTGGGTGACTTTAATTACCATTCCCTAAAGTCATGGCTCAGCATGACTGGGCAGTAGCCTATTTTAAAAGCTCCCCTTATCATTTATAATTGTGTCTATAGTTTCTGTATTTATATGCATTCATTTCATATTGCCTCTCCTGAGAAACTCTCAGCTCCTTGAGGGGAGACACTACTTTATTTTTATCTTGGTATTCTCAGTACCTGGCTTTGAATCTGTCACAAAGGAAATGTTAGTGAAAAAACTGCTCTTGTCCATTCGACTTTAATGTATGAGGTAAGTCTGTATACTGGGATAAGCACTGAACAAGGTTCAAGAAAGTTGTTTTGTTGTCATTCAATTATTTCAGTCATGTCTAACTTTTCATGACTCCATTGGGGGTTTTCAGGTGGAGTAGTTTGCCATTTCCTTCTCCAGCTCATTTTACAGGTGAGGAAACTGAGGCAAACCTGGGTAACTTGCCCAGGGTCACACAGCTAGTGTCTGAGGCCAAATTTGAACTCAAGAAGATGAGTCTTCTGGATTCTAGGCCCAGTACTCTATCCACTGCACCACCTAGCTGCTCCTAGGTTCAAGAATATTTGAGTTCAAGTCCCAATTCTGTTGCTTACTATGTAGTAAAAGTCAAGTCATTTATCCCATCTGGGCCTCAGCTCCATCCATTTATAAAATAGAACTGATGATACTTGTACTGCCTCACAAGCATTTCGTAAATGTAAAGTATTATTTTCATTGACTTTAATGTACTGAACAGGGTCTCTATTTATCTCTAAGGAATAATAATAATAATAATTTATATAGTATTTGACAGTTTGCAAATCACTTTACAAATATTATCTCATTTAATCCCAGAACAACCTTGGAAGGCAGCTCCCACTATTTCTCCCATTTTATAGATGAGGAAACCAAGACAGGCAAAAGTTAAGTGACTTGCCCAAGATCATGCAAACTAGTAATGAGCTCACATTTGAAGGTCTTTCTTGACTCCAGATACAGGTGATAAAATTCTTACAGCAATTAGTCTCCAGGCAAAAGTCTACGGGATTTTGTGATGCGAAGGTTGTTTTAGGTAAATAAACTTGGAATGTAGTTCAATTATCAGTTCTCATCCAGATTCTGTGGAATGAGACCCAAATCCTAACACTCATAGGAGGTTTCCAGCTCAGCTCTTCATCACTTCAAGGAAGACTGGGGAAACTGAGTTTTATTTAGTCAGAGTACAGGATTTTTAAAAGTGAAAACTGCATCTAAAATAAAATATTCATGGCTCTAAAGTCACACAATGTTCATACAAACTATTTCCTTTGAATGAATTAAAACTTGAATTCAGAGACCATTTCATTTTGAACTTTGTTTCCCTAATGCCTAGCACAGAGTAGGCACTTCATAAATTCTTATTGACTGAATAATTGATACCCAAAGTTTCCAATCCAATTTTCATGAAAATCAAATATCTCATCCATCAAACTCACCATCCCCTCCCACACACATTTTATTCTCCTTTCTTAGTTCTCTCAAATTAAATGGTTTTCCAATGTTTGCCACATATAGAAGTGATTTATTTGTAAATGAAAAAGGATTTCTTCTCCTATGTGAGCACAGTGGAACGAAATACCTAAATTGGGAGTGGAGTCCCTCTAATGGAAAGAAGTTTTTTTTTGTTTGTTTTGTTTTTTTAAGATGTCAGCCAGTTTCTATTGGGATAGTACTTCTATAGCTCTAGTGATTTCCTAGTTGAACACTAATTCACCTATAAATTTCCTGTTTTATATGGAGTCAGCTTTCATTTCACCTAGAATTCACTTCACTTCCTCCAGGAGCCTGCCTCACAATTTAATACATCCAGGAACACATCAATAAAGTACCCTCGTGATTTGGCAGGCCAAGTTTGTCATTGCATCTAAGAGAATCTCATTGGTTGTTCTGGATGACCATGCAAACTCTGCTAAACTGGCATCAGGACAACAGTAGGAGAAATTTCACCAGGGATCACCATTTCTTAACATTTATCTTAGGTAGAGAAATGAGAGCTTTTCTCCACATATGCATATGTGTAACGGAAAGGTTCCTATGGCAAAGCCATAAAAGACCATTAATATTTTCTAATCTACTTACTTTGGGTCAGGAGAGTTGGGTTCACTTTGTACATTTATCTAACTAGAATTTGTAGAAATAAATATGGGAAAGGAACGTGGATAAAAAATGTAATCTTCTTAACAAGTCCTATCCAATTATTAGCTACGTACTTGCTATGATTTCCAATTTGGAAGCTTAATCATAGTGTTACCTATTGAAAAGTAAGCATTGAAGGGAAACCATCATTAAGCTTTTGATTTCAGTAATGTAGGACTCATACGAAATCCAATGTATTGTTTCTTTTGTAGCATTTGCTAACTGCTGCTATCAATATCTGCCATTAATCACCAATCAAAGGGATTGTTAGGCTAAACAGTTCAACTAGACATCAATTATCTGACTTGGCAAGATAAAAGGCACTGGACTCCCTCAATGTGTATGCTTGTTGTTCAAACATCTTTAGGAAAGCAAAGATCAGGATCTGGTGTGTAGTAGGTATTCAGAAACTATTGGTTTAATTGAAACATAGCCAAGTAATCGGAAAAGAACATTTATTCTGGCCTTCAAAAAGCCAGTAAGAAATTTTTCTAAAATAATATATCTGTAAAAAAATAGTTAAGTATAAAACTTTTCCTAAGAATTTTAATGAATTTTCACTAGAAGTTGGTAAACTTTAATCCTCACACCAAATCTGAGTCTGCCTCTCCAAGCTACAATAATTTTAGCAAGGCAAAGTTTGAGCCAGATTTGACCCAAGGGCTCTAATTTAGACCAAATATATATATATATATACACATATATACATATATACATATATATACATATATACATATGCATGTATATATGTATATATATGTCAAATGACTCTCCACTACCCTAGCCTAAATAATATTATAAACCTAGGATAACAGAATGACAACTAGAAGTTGACAAAGTTTTTACTTTGTTATTGTTTACTTGTTTCAGTTTTGTTTGATTCTTTATGACCCCATTTGAAGTTTTGTTGGCAAAGATCCCAGAGTGGTTTGCCATATTCTCTTCCAGCTCATTTTACCACTAAGGAAACTGAAGCAAAAAGGGTTAAGTGACTTGCCCAAGATCACACGACTAGTGTCTGAGGCCACATTTGAACTCAGGTCTTTCTGACTTCAGGCATGGTACTCTATTCACCATGCCACCTAGAGCATCTATCTCATTTGAGCCTCACAAGTGTCCCCATTTTCCAGATGAGGAAACTGTGGCTCAGAGAGGTAGTGATTTGCTCAGGGTTAACAGATAGTAAGTAAAATTCAGGAGTCTGGATTTGAACTCACATCTTTCTGACTCCCAGGGCAATATTCCTTCTACTTTGCCATATTTTCTCTCTAAGAAAAGTTCATGGGTCATTAAAGAAGTGCCCAAGTTGCCTGATTCTCTAGACACTCTTGGTCTTAGAATTATGGGATCACTGGATCTCTGAGAAGAAAAGAATCTCAGATGCCATCTACCCTCAGTATGTACCTACCAAGAATCACTTCTTATTGTTATTCTGTTCAATCATTTTTCAGTTCTGTCCAACTCTTCATGACCTTATTTGGGATTTTCTTGGCAGATATGCTAGAGTGGTTTGCCATTTCCTTCTCCAGTTCATTTTACAGATGAGGAAACTGAGGCAAATAGGGTGAAGTGACTTGCTCAGAGTCATACAGCTAGTATGTGTCTGAGGCTATATTTGAACTTAGGAAGATGTCTTCCTAACTTCAGAACCAGTACTTTATCCACTGCATTAGGTTCCCAAGAATCACTTCTACAATATTCTTATTAATTTGTCATCCAGGCTTTGAAGATCTCCAGTAAGAGGGAATTGGATCTTATCAAGGGAACCCATTTGCCATTTTGGAGAGTTTATTGAAGGTGATAACTGAAAGAGACCATAAATATCAACTGATAATTCAGGTTACAGAACACTAAGGTACTAGAGCCATCTCAAAGTTTTTTTCAAGTCCAACTAAAAATTTTCAGTGTGAACATGTAAGCCTTGGAAATCACTAAATGTTACAAATCAAAGTTTGATTTATCATTTTGTTGATTGTCTAGACCAGTGATGGGCAAACTTTTAAAAAAGGGGGCCAAAGAAAAGGAAATGCTCATCTGTCAGTCTGTTTCTAAGGCAACTCTTTCGAAGTTTCATTGTATTGTATCCTACTCGTATTTGTCAGATTAGGAATAATGTTGTGTGGCCCGATAGAACATTACAGAGGGCCGCATCTGGCCTGCGGGCCGTAGTTTGCCCATCACTGGTCTAGACTTAAGAAAATGATGGAGAAAATATTAATAATGCAGATTAAACTAAAAAGTATGCTGTGTATTTTTTTTCCTGGTAAGTTGGTTGTTAAATATTTAGCAGCATCCCTGCAGAAATGCCCTCATTGCTGCAGAGCAAATAGTTTCCTTGACTGAATCTCTATTTTATTGTCCTTAGATGCTCTTTGAAAACTTCTCTGTTCATGCCACCAATATCTCTTTTATACCTCTTCAACATATTTTCTCTTCCACTTCCCTGAGAAAAGAGACCACCTGCTATGAGCTCCCTCTTCTCCTTTACCCCAATAACACTTTATGTTTTCCTCTTCATATATGCCAATTCTTCTTTAGCTGTTTAGTCATTTTTAAGTCCTGTCTGCCTCTTCACAATCCCTTTTAGGGTTTTCTTGTGAAGATACTGGAGTGGTTTCCTTCTCCAGCTCATTTTATAGATAAGGAAATAGAGGCAAACAGGATTAAATGACTTGCCCAGGGACAAGCTAGTGTCTATCCTGTATCACCCTCCCACCTATAACAGAGGACAGATTTGAACTCAAGAAAATGAGTCTTCCTGACCTCAAGCCCTGCACTCTGTCCACTTCACCACCTGGCTGCCCAACCCTTCTATTTATGCCCTTGATTTCATTCCCTCACATCTCTTCTGGGAGTTTGCCTCATCATTCATTTGCTTTTATCCTGCCCCATAGCTATCCCCATATTTTTCTTTTTGCTTATTTTTATGTCACTTTTTTTACAGTATGATTTCAGAGCAAAGAAGCTAATAATATTATACGGATTCCCTAGTTATCAGTAGCTTAAGTTATAACAGCTAAGAAAGTTATAGAGTCTTGATATAGAATTAAGGGAATTAGATTGAAAATCTAGCTCTCCCTATAATTTACTATGACTCTCTGAGCAAGTTATTGCCCCTCTTTGACTCAGTTTCCTCATTTTTAAAAACAAGAGTATTTGACTACATGATCTCACAGATCTTTTTTCAACTCTTAGGTTCTGATAATTTCCATTTCATTTCCTCTCCAATATAAGAAAATTCTCATTAGACTCCAGTTATTTACACTAGAGAGTTTGATTTTTACCACACAGTACACATACACACACAGTCAAAATCCAAATGGATTGTATTACTATTACCATATTTATTTAATATTTATTTTCTTATAGGATTTTTCCTTGTCTCTGCCATATTTGGGGAACAAAAGAGAATAAATAATTTTTTTATGTAATTTCTCTCACTCTCCTACTCCCACTTTGAGGAAGTGACCAAAGCTTCCAGTAGAGACTTCTCCAGGGCTTAAAGAGCATCAATCAGTTTTACAGCTAGGAAGCAGAGTTATCTACAGCAATAAAACTTAGAGAGCCCTACTTTCATTATAACTGGGTTCTCTCCGGGGCTGGACCTAGAAGAAATTATGAAGCAGGCAATTTGTCACTGGCATCCATTGTGCCTCCTCCGAGGTAACATTCTCCACTTTAAGTACCCAGATTCTTATCTTGCTTCTTGGCCACCCCGGCACTTTGCTATAGAATACCTCCCATGTTATTTACTACTCTCTGGATATATCTCTCCATCTCCCCTTCTCTCAAAATTTGCTTATTACTTATAAAGGCTCTTTCTTATGAGCTAACTCACTCTAAAGTATTAATGACTTTTTAAAAGCTCATGGATTATACTTCTCAAGTTGTATCTTAACCGATAGGAGTAAATCATTGTAGTGAAATATCTGATGTGAGTAACAAGCTTTTGGGGGAGAAATTCTGGAATAAGCATTTTCCTCTTGACCTTTAAAATGTAAAACACGAGGGTCACACTAGACTCTATTTCTTCTTTTACTAAGCAGGAAGTCAAATGTCCTGACCAAAATGGACTGAAGGTTAAATAGAAGTAGGAGTAAGAAGTACCTGGCTATTTTACGTTGGTGACAGAGTGAATTGAGTCAGGGAGACCTCAATTCAAGTCTGGCCTCAGATATTTTCTGTGCAACCTGGATAAGTCACATAACCTTGTTTGCCTTAACTTTGTTATCTGTAAAATGAGTTGGAAAAGGAAATGGCAAACCACTCCAATATCTTTGCAAGAAAACCCCAAATGGGAACACAAAGAGTTGGACATGACTGAAATGACTAAACAACAAAAAGAAAGGTATGAGAGTCATCAATGCTCTCCATTTGTCTTTTTCCCATCTTGCATCTCTTTATTTTCCTCCTCCTCAGATTCTCAGGGACTTGATGTTGCTCATCTGTAGTGGAACACACAGTAATGGCTCCTTTGGAGGAAATTTCCTTAGAGGAAATGTCACAAGAATTTCAACAAAAAATATTTCAATATACCTCCAGTCTTTGGGAAGACAATAAGGAAACCTGGAGCCTCATCAGTAGGCTGATCCTTCTCTTGGTTTAAATTTGAAATCTGAATTGAAACCCTAAATAAAAATGTCACCTTCTAGGCATTTAGCTAATGGACTTCCTCTCAAAAATCCTTGTTCTCAATTTTTCCCCACAACAAATCTTTTTCTATAACAAATACAACAAATATGCCATATAAAGACTAATTCCTTCACTCATTAAGATTATTCTCTAAGTCTTTGATTCAAGATTTCATTTCCCCACTCCCAGCAATACTATTCAGGAAGAGACTAAATAAAGGGAAAGGCAGCCTAGAATGAGATATTAAAATTCCATTGAACAACTTCATCAATTCCCGTTGTAACTTTGGTGACCCATTTCGTCTTATTAAGAGGGTTGAGGCTGTGATCCAATAAAGGTTGTGTGTTGACTCTGCCCCAGATGCTTTAAAAATTTCCCCTCTTCCCACTTAAGAGTGAAAATGTCAGGGGAAAAGAAGGAATTATGTGAATAAATACATTATTATATGTTTAATAATAATTTAATAAGAAGAACAAATAATATGTGGTTGAGATAATTACTTGACCACACAAAGAAGGTAGAAAGAAAGTGATTAATATTCATTTTTATTAACCTCAGATTGCAGAGATGATTCTAAAAGGAAGTCTGACTAGAACAGATGAAAATGTTTGAGTAGAAAGAGGGAGAGTTTCAAATGTTTGTCAAATAAAATTTAATTTAGTGAAACATACATAAATAACTTAATATCAAATTCAAGCATATATTCCCCGATAAAGAGTTTAATCAAGATTGTATAAGGAGGTTAAGTCTTCTATGTACTCCTACAGTAAAAGTCTCTTTTACTGTGGAAAACACGTGGTTTTGGAGCTTTTTTTGTTGTTTTAACATGAAGGGACTTTTTTTAAATCAATAATTCAAGATGACCTCCACAAAAATATATCATGGATGTAATATGATATGATGATAGGTACAGACACTATTTGACAACCTTGAAACACATACTCAGAATTTATCTTATCTTGGATGATTTTAATATCAATAAAAGTCATATATTGAATTATGTAATACTATTGTATTAAAATACCTACAAGAGTAAATACAAATCAATAGATGGGGATTTACAAATATGTTTTTTCAATAATTGTAATAAATTATTCTGAGACTGAGCTACAAGAAGAAACAAACAAATCTTGGACTAGATCAGACAATGTATTCTATGGTAAAGCTAATAATATAGTGTTCTTATTAGTGGAACTGTCTCACTTAGAGGAAATGTCACAAGAACTTTAACAGAAAATAAATAAATATGGACCTCTGTTAGGGAAGCAAAAGCAAACGAGAAATATCCAAGTTTACCTATTTATCACCTCAGCAATTAAAATGGGTTCATTTATTTTACCAATAATAGTTCAATTCAACAAACATTTATTATAGATCTACCACATGCCAGGCATGTTACTTGGCACTGAGGATATAGAATAAAAAATGAAATGATCTCTTATTGTTGACTTGTTTTCAGTCGTGTTTCACTCTTCATGACCCCATTTTGGTTTTCTTTGCAAAGATACTGGAGTGGTTTGCCATTTCTTTCTCCAGCTCATTTTAAGTTGAAGAAACGGAGGCCAATAAGATTAAATGACTAGCCTAAGGTCACACAGCTAGTAAGTATCTGAGGCTGGATTTGAACTCAGGAAGATGAGAGTCTTTCTAGCTCCAGGCCCAGTCCTCTATCCACTGAGCCACCTGGCTGCTCCCAAGCCATCTCTGCCCCTGAAGAATTCATATTCTAATAATTATGATAAAAGGTCTTACATCGATAGAGCATATCATCATAAGTATTTCCACACTCATCTGTGTGAAGAAAGCTTGGTAGGGATTCTTATTTCCATTTTGGAAATGAAGAAACTGAGATTGAATTAATGTGAAATAATTGTTCCAATTGCAATATAGTTAGTCATTGAAAAAGCTAGCCATTTGCCATCTAAATAGATAAGATAAAAGTATTTATTAAACATTGTATCAGATATTGTATTATATTCTTGGAATATAAATACAAGCCAACAAAAGAACCCAGCAAAATGGTACAAAACATACCAGAACAAATGGCATAGAAATACACCCTCAAATAACACAAAGTATAACTCAAATGCTGTTGGAAATTCTAGCATGGAGCCACCAAATATACGTCTTTTAATTTCTTCTAATTGTTCTTGCTCAGTAGGTGATGAGTGTTGCTTTACTGCTAAAAATCCCAATTATCCTCTCCAACTTAAAGGGGCAAATCTGAGACTAGGGCACAGTTATTCTGATCTTTAATCCAGAGTTCAAGCTACTAAATTCCAATTTAGAACACAGAGCTGTGAAATTTTCACCATTTAGCATCGAATTATCATGTTATTTCGATATTTTTGGGATGTCGCCAATAGGTTTTTTATTTCTAAAGATAGGATATTATAATATATTTGCCCACAAGAGCCATGTTGAACACAGAAAAATCAGTCATTTCCTTCTAGATCAGCTTCTTCAGGACTACAAAGCTTTGTTGTCAAGGTGCCATCATAAATTTCATTATAGTAGATAAGGGGGAAAATAGTCTTAGCTGAAGAAAATTTTGAGATGCCATAGCACCTTTGCATGTTTAAATAATTCCAGCTAGTTTTACTTCTAATATTTCAGAAAGGAAAACAATTTCCAAAACTGAATTTTGAATGATGGATTCTGGGAAAGATGCTAATATACTCAACTTAATTTCTCAGCACATTTTCATTCCATTTTTTGCCAAGAAAGGAATTATTAATATCACTTGAGATTGAGGCAAATATTTTATTGATGGCATATAATGAATTTGAAAATAAATAAATAAATAAAATTAATCTACTTGGGTTCCTTCTATAAGTACTACAACTAATGGGATATTATTACATCTTAGGCAAGTCATGTGTGGCTTTCTCATTCAGTTATATTTCCCAGAGAAAATAAATGGAGGTACTGACTGTCTGAATATTATCAGTGAGTTGATGTGTTCAATGATCCCATTCATTTTATCTGATGCAATTTTGGCCATTACAGGTATTTTGTAACTCCTGTATCTTTGGCTTTTATCGTCTTCTCTCTAAGAAGAAATATGTTCTATTTATCACCTAATACTCACTTGTATTTGTATCACACTTTGCAGAACAGTCCCACACCTGTCATTCCAGTTGATTCTTGCAGGAATTCAGATACAGGCAGGGCAGCTGTAATTCCCATTTTACAAGTTTGGAAAATTGAAGTGACTCATTCAAGGTCATTCAGTATGAGGTAGAGCTAAGACCATAATCCAGGTATTATGGTCCAATACTCTTTCTACTATAGGCTACACTTTCTTTTTTAATCTACCATTCTCTCCCTTAGTGTTATTCTTTTATATATCTCTTAATCATTAATAATATGATTTTATTCTTGTTGCTTTTTATCTCACCTGAAATTCTAGAGCCAGGGTTTAGAGACTTTATGTAACTTTACTATTAGAGAATTATAGGAAAAATTTAAGAGAATTCATTTTTTCTATGCACCATAGCCAATGGTGAAGGTTGGCTGAGCTTAATAGACATTGAATATGCAGGAAATTTTTCGGTCCTCTTCCATGTTTTTATTATTAATGATGGAGTAAACAAAGAGTCATCTAGGATATGTATACCGAGAAGCCTTGTCATCATAAGTGAAGCTCAGGTGAGAAGCCTCTGAGGATATCTGATAAAGGTGAAAAAAGTTGCCCCATGGCCATTTATGCCAAAGAGAACAGAGAGTACAGAGACCTGAGCAGTCTGGTCCATGCCCTTATAATCTAAGGAACCTCCAAGACTCCCTTAGCTCTTTTAATATATATAGATATAAATCATAAGATCATAAGTTTTACAATGGAAGTGACTCCTCCAAGGCCATCCCCCCATTTTACATATGAAGAAACTGAGGCACAGAGAGATTAAATGACTTGCTTAGGATCACAAAATCAGCATCTGAAGCAAGATTCAAATCTAGGTCTTTTGAACTCTCTGTCTTGTGCCTGATCCATTAAACAACGTTGACTCTCAAAGTGAGTCAGGAAATGTGTTTTTCAGCAGCAACTTGTTCAATTCATCAGTCCTAAGACTGTGTCTTTGCCATCCCAGAAATCTCATTGCTACCCACTTGAGCTTAATCAGGGAAGACACGAGGGAAATACAAAAGTATTCATTTCTAGATTAGGCCATTTCCAAAGATCCAAAGTATTCTCTTGTTAGAGATGAGAAAGTGAAGAGAGTAAAAGCAAATTATTTTACTTGCAATCTAGAGAATATAGATTGAAAATATTCTTCCTAATGAACCCAGATCAAAAGTTGGGCAAGACATTCATGTTCTCATCTATAGAATGAAGGGGCTGAAGGAGTTGGAATTGGCATACAATGGAAGCTCCATGAGAGCAGAGACTGGGTCATTTTTGTCTATCTCCAGGGACTTGTGCATAATAGGAACTTAATAAATTTTCATTGAATTAAATAATTTTTAAGATCCCTTTTGAGGAAGCTGAGTAGTACAGGGGGATGGACTGATTCCAGTTTCCTAGAATCAGGAAAAGCCTCATTTTCCTGAGTTCAAATCTGGCCTCAGATCCTTTCTAGTTCTGTGACTCTGGGCAAGTCAATGAACTCTGCCTCAGTTTTCTCATCCATAAAATGAGCTAGAGAAGGCAAATACTCCAGCATCTTTGCCAAGAAAACCCAAAAGGGGTCACAAAGAATAGGACATGAATGAACAACCAACAAAGATCTTTTCTGATTCTCATATTCTGAATCTATGTCTCTGTAACACAAGAAATATTGCTAGCTGTGGAACTCCTGGAACCTGGATCCCACTGTCTGTTAGAAAACTCCCGGAGATATCCCCCAGATCCTGGGCTATAGGTAAAACTCCAAAGGATAGTGTGTCCAGAGGAATTCATTTGTCCACATGGCCAGATATTACTACTCTGATCCCCACACCATGTGGCAAGAGTAGTATCTTAATCCTAACCCTTTATACAAGTTAGGCTACTTTTTCCTTTAAAAATCATTGAGAAAATTCTTGAGATTTGATTGGCTCTGGTGACTAAAGGTGCAGGCTTGGAGGCTTTGCTGGAACATGCCTGATAATTCACTCAACTGAATTAACTCAAACTATTCTCAAAACCTATCATTATTATATATCCTTCTTTTGTTGTGGCTAAGTAAATCTCTTTTTTAACTATTGAATGGCTTGCAAGTGTCTCATTTTGTTCCAATATTGAGTTGACTCTACTAAGGGAGCAGCCAGACTCAAACGCAGCCCGAAAGAGAAGAGTAAGGGTGTAGCGCCCTAAGTCTACAGGGATAAGGCACTATTTAAATAATTTCCCCAAAGATTATCAAGGATTGACTACATAGGTTTAACAAGCACTGAGTTTGAGATGGGGCTTGGAATCAGAAAGCCTCATCTTCATGAGTTCAATCTGACCTCCGACACTTACTAACTGGGTGACCCTGAGCAAGTCACTTAACTTGTTTGCCTCGGTTCTTCATCTATAAAATATGCCAGAAAAAGAAATAGCAGACCATTCCAGTGTCTTTGCCAAGAAAACCCCAAATTGCGTCATGGAGAGTCAGATGCGACTGAGCAACAACAACAGATTTAACACAAAAAGTACAATCTATTTTTCCATAATTTATTGATGTCTTTTATTTTTATAACACTCACATCAACCAATATTTCTCTCCCTTCTCCTTAACATAAAGACTAAGAAAGCTAGGGGTAGGTGGAAAAGAAGCAGAGCAATGGCAGAAACAGTTCAGCAAAACTAATCTACCAAGATTACTGTTATGCCTAGTATTCTACACACATAGTTTCTCGCCTCTGCAAAGAATAGAGGAGGTTATTCAGTTATTTTCCATCTTGTCCTACTATTTGTGACTCAGTTTGGGATTTCTCTTGGCAAAGACACTAAAGTAGTTTGGCATTTGTTTCTCCAGCTCATTTTACAGATGAGGAAACTGAGACAAACAGGATTAAGTGCCCAGAGTCACACAGCTAAGAAGTGTGTGAGGTCAGATTTAAACTTAGGAAGATGTCTTTGTGACTTGGCACTCTATTCACTGTGCCACCTAGATGCCTGTAAGTAGGTACATTCTCAAATATTTTCTTTGAGGTCATGATTGGTCATTATAATTTTACAACATTCAGTTTTATTTGCTGTGTTTTTCTGTCCATTTCCTTGTTGTAGTCATTGTACATATTGTCTTCCTAGTTCTGTTTAATTCATAGAGCAGCAGTTCATTAATCTTTTCTATCTGTGATTTCCTTGTTTTAGGGAACTTCTAGAGCAGGAAAATCCCTCTACAGCTACAGGTTGGCTCCTTCTTTACAATCAATATAAACCTAGAGAGAGTCCTTAAGTAACTTGCCCAAGTTCACATAGTCAGTACAAATTAGAGTCAAAACTTGAAAACAGATCTTCATAGCTCCAAGGCCAGCTCTCTATCTACTACTCAATACTGTCTCTAATATTAATACAGGTATCCCTTCCCCATTACAACTTTCCCCATTGTGGTTTTGAAATATTATGGTTCAGCATTAGAGATTAAATGGAAATTTGAAGAGATTTTAAAAAAACATTTATTAATATTTATATTTTAGAAACGTTAACATGGTTTCATGATTATGCTCTTACTTTCCCCTTCACCCCCCGACCTCCCCCTCTCCCCTGGCCGATATGCATTTCCACTGGTTTTAACATGTGTTATTAATCAAGACCTATTTCCAAACTGTTGATAGTTGCTTTGGTGTGGTACTTTCAATCCCCAATCATGTCCTCATCAACCCATGTATTTGAAGGGATTTTTGAGGAAGCCTCAGATAACTCAAAAAGACTAGCAAAGGATTCAGAAAAATGTTTAGAAACCCAGAAATGCATAAATATATGTCTAATATTGCATATCAACATATTTTATCTTTGAAAACTATAAATATACACAATTTCTTTTTTAAAGTTAAAATAAGTAAAAAGTTATAGGTTGCAAAAAAATGTGAAAGCCAGCAAGCAACACACTAGAAATATGGAGTTATCTTAAACAAATTAGTAACTCATAAATGTATATAACTTGCTGTTATATCCCATTAAAGAAAAAAAAAGTCAGATTTCTTCTTGTCTGAAGGGAGGACTGAAAAATTTTATGCAGATTTTCTAGATCATGGGGGTTGCGTACCCCTAATCCCCATGATGTGGAAGGGATAATTGTAATTTCTTTTAACAATGCAACAATCTGTCACATTAATATACCACTGACATATATTGGTATGAATTATGATATATGTATAGCATATATTATGTAATATATATATAACATATCACTTATATATTATGTTGATAATCTGTCACACTGATATATCACTGGTATATGTATTATGATATATAGATAAATCATATGTTACATAATATATAATATAAGTAATTTATAGTAGATTATATAATTATATTCATACACATTTAGATACTCATTTAAATAGTTGCCAACTCATGGGCAAATACTTTGTTTCTACTTTCTTGATACTACCAAAAAAAAAGTTGCTACTAATATTTTTAGTAGATATGAGGCCTTTCTTTTTACCTTAGTGACATCTCTGGGCCAAAGAGATGGACTTTTCAGTGTCTTTTTTAGCATCATCCCAAATTGCTTTCCAAAATGGTTAGAAAATAGCATATCCACCAATAATGTATTAGCGTGCTTTTAAACAGCCTCTCCAAACTTTAATATTCCCATCTTCTGCCATGTTTGCCAATTTGCTGGATAGGAAGGGAAACCCCAAGGCTATTTTCATTTGCATTTCTCTTATTATCAGTGATTTGGAGCATTCTTTCTTTGTTCATTAACAGTTCACAATTTTTTTGAAAACCATTTGTCCATATCCTTTCAACAACTTGTCTACTAGGGAATGGCTTTTGGTCTTATGTTTCTATGTAAATTCCCTAAATATATCTTTATATTATATTAAGTTACATTTAAATACATTTTAAATATTAGATCTAAAGGGAACAATTTAATACAAAAAGGAAGCATAGTGTCAAAGAAAAAAGCACTGCCTTGGGAGATAGGAGGCCTGGGTTCTTATTTGTGACTTCTAAGTTTTGTGACTCTGAGCAGGACTTTGCTTCTGTGGGCAATGAAGGTATGGATCTAGCAGAGCTTTAAGGTCCCTTCCAACTTTAAAATCCTCGGATTCTTCATTTTATACACAAATTACCTGCCCCAAATGTATGGCAGTGCCATTATCCTTAGTCAACCAAAGGTCCATCCACCAAATGTCCCCAAATATTCTTCATAGTGGATAATGGGAAATAATCATGGCCAGTTTATCAGCTTTTTGCTTGACTTTTTTTTTTATAATAGCCTAAAAAACATTTCTAGGTACAATCTATCTATGTATACTAATGGGGGGAAATGTGAATCCAATTAGCTTCAAATTTAGCTCATAATGAACTTATCTCATTTTGCTACCAGCTCAGCTCTCATCATGTGGCAGTAATTAACCACTGGGGGTTGTCACTCCCAGACACATGACACAGAGATCCTCCCAGCCCAGGCCCTTCAAACCCTTGCAGAATTCATTACCCTGACAGTGTGAAAGCCCTTCACTTTGAATACCACAGGGCACCAACAAAAATTCTCCCTTTATCTACCTGATTACAAAAGAAAGAGATGAATACACCAGAGATGTAATTAATTATTGTAAAGGATATAGGAGAAAATGAAGGGGATTCAGGTGGTAGTGGGATGGCTGGTAAAGTCCCTCTCTCTGTATTCCACAGAAAAACTGCTACACATGACCAAAAAATAGAGAGAAGACTTCATACAATGTACCTTTGGGACACCATGAGTTGGTAGTGCCCATGGTATAATCATTGGAGAATGCCATTCATACAAGTGTAGAGGGAAAGGTGCAGTTGGAGGTTAGGTGCATACGTGGGGTGGAGGGGAGAGCTAATCTTAAGAAGATGGGGAAGACTCCACCAGCTCAATAGTATAGTGACTTCTGAAATCTTGCAGTTGCTAATATGGAAGGCTTTCCTTTCCAGGAATGAGTCTTGTATCAAATTTAACCCAGCATACATGGATGGTGGTATGCCACTGAACATTTTCCAGGAGGAATCAAAATGGTAGGCCACTTGTATTCTAGCAAACAAATGAAGCCATCATGAAGACTATCTGGTTCAGAGATGGAGTGTAAGAAACAAAAGCCGGTAAGAATATATTTTTGGGGTGCCTTACTAACCTAATCCAAAGAGTTTAAAACTAAATATATGGAAAGAGAAGACCACCTGCAATTCTTACTTAAACTAAATACCACAGAGAAATGGTCTCCAATTTTTTTTGATCATGTACCCATAAAGATAAAATTTTCATCATGCTCCCCAAAAATGCATACTTACTCATAAATTAGGTCCATGTACTGATGCCATTTGTCCATAATACATTAGGAAAACTCAGATTATCATAGAACTTACACAAAAATGGATATTTTACGAAGATGAGATGAAAAAAGATTTTATTCTAGAATCAACAGGGAGCCACTAGAGTTTGTTGAATAGTGGAGTGACATAGACTTATTAGCTTTAGGAAAATTATCTCGGCAACTTTGTGGAGAAATATTCTGAGAGGGGTGAGATTTGAGACAGAAAGACCAATTAGGAAACTATTGCAATAGTCCAGGGAAGAGGTGAAGAGGACCTAATTAGAAAGTTGGATATGTGAATAGAGAGATATACAAATGCCAGCTATATTGTAGAGGCAGAAATGACAAAATATAACCAGTGATTGGATATGTGGAATGAGAGCAGAGTCTAAGACTTTGCAGCCCACTATGTAAAAAGTTGCTACCTACAACTTGTCCATTTGTATTTATGGAGATGTATATATACGTATGTATAAACATAGTCTATGTGTGTATATATCTGAATGTGTATGAGTTGGTGAGAGGGAGGAAGAGAGAGAGGCAGACAGACAGACAGAGCCAGGTCAGAGCCAGAGCCAGAGGGGGGGGGGGGGGGGAGAGAGAGAGAGAGAGAGAGAGAGAGAGAGAGAGAGAGAGAGAGACAGAGACAGAGAGAGACAGAGAGAGACAGAGAGAGAGAGAAAGTGTTACATATTTAGGAACAAAAATTCAATTTCACAAGTGCAAGAAAGAGAAAACATGGTTAGAGAGCAGTTTTAAAAAGATCTTGGGGGTTTAGTGGACTACAAGTTATAGTCTCTTTTCACCTCGGTTTCTTCAACCATAAAATAAATGTGTAAAATGGGGAAGATGGCAGTGGAATGTAGCATTCAAAATAGCTAATGTGTGTGTGAGGGCGGGCCAGCTGTGGATTGAGAGCCAGACCCAGAGATGGAAGGTTTGGGGTTCAAATCTAGCCTCAAACACCTCCTAGCTGTGTGACTCTGGGCAAGTCACTTAACTTGCCTAGCCCTTATCATTCTTCTACCTTGGATTATTAATTCTAAAATGTAAAGTAAAAAAAAAATTTTTTTAAGCCAATGTGACGTTGGGTTGTATTCTACCTGGAAACTTTAATGTAACAAATTGACAAACAAATAAGAAAAGAAAATAGAGACATAGTTTCCAGGAATAGAAAGGTAATAGAGATCACCTTTTTCCACCATGGTCAAACTTCATAGGGAGTATTATGTCAAGTTCTAGGTACTATGGTTTAAGAAGAGCATTGATAAACTGGAAAGTGACCAGAGGAGGGGCAACCATATCAGTTAAGGGCCTTGAGCCCATGACAAAGAAACTTGGCAGGGGGGTGGGGATGGGTAGGATAACTGTTTCCAAGTCTCTGAAGACATACCTCGTACAAGAGGAATAAAGTTTGTTCTCTTTGGCTACAAAGGGCAGAATCAAGAGTAATGGCTAGAACAGCCATAGCATTGCTGGGTTTGTACCCCAAAGAGATCACAGATAAAACAGACTTGTATGAAAATATTTATAGCTGCGCTTTTTGTGGTGACAAAAAACTGGAAAAGGAGGGTATGTCCTTCAACTGGGGAATGGCTGAACAAATTGTGGTATATGCTGGTGATGGAATACTATTGTGTTCAAAGGAATAATAAACTGGAGGAATTCCATGTGAACTGGAAAGACCTCCAAGAATTGATGCAGAGTGAAAGGATCAGAGCCAGAAGAACATTGTATACAGAGACTGATACACTGTGGTAAAACAGAATGTAATGTACTTCTGTACTGGCAGCAGTGCAATGACCCAAGACAATTCTGAGGGATTTATGGAAAAGAATGCTACCCACATTCAGAGGAAGAACTGCAGGAGTGGAAACAGAGAAGTAAAACAACCGCTTGAACACATGGGTTAATGCAGGCATGGTCGGGGATGCAGACATTAAATGACCACACCAATGTAACTATCAATAATATGTAAATAAGTATTAATTGATCACACATGTTAAAACCAGTGGAAATGCACGTTGGATATGAGGGGGGTGAAGGGGGTGAAGGGGAAAGTAAAAACAAGAATCATGTAACCATGGAAACTGTTTCTAAAAAAATAAAATATTTAAAAAAAGATTAATGGCTAGAGTAAAGAGATGAATTTAAACTTGATGTCAGGAAAAGCTTCCTAATGATTAGAGCTGCCCCAAAGTGTAATAAACTCCTTCAAAAGGTGAAAAGTACCTCCTCCTTAGAGATTTTCAATAAGAGGCTAGATTGACCACTTATCGACTATGCTATAGTGGGTATTGCTTTGGCTTGTGGATTAGACTTGAAGTGCCACTGAGATTTTTTGCTTTTCTGGTTCTCTGGTTCAAATTCTCTTTGTTCAACAGATACAGAAGCAATGGCAGGCTCCTTCAGAGCCTACTGATCATCATTCTAACCATCAATTATCACTGGAAATAGACCAGGTTCCATAATATTCTATAAGCTTCAGAAATGAAAAAAAAAGCTATGAATATGGCTTAATCCATTTATTCCTGAAGGCTAGTTTTCACTGATTGTTTCTACTTTTTTTTTATTTTGTTTCTACTTTTTTTCCCTATTTCCCCACTAGCATCAAATCCAACCAAAAAAAATAAATTTGTATTTCTTTAAAGGCTCAGAACAGTGAAAAAATGCTATTTTCAGTATAACTTTCAAGCACTGTGGATAAGGCCTATTTAATCTCTCCCCAAAGGTAAGTCAATCAGATAGCTGTTGAAAATAAAAAAACAAAAATAAAAGACAAAACTCAACTAGATTAAGTTGATTTATATTGAGTGTGATCATCTATTGATTTTATTTTTCTGTGTCTTTCCTACATTGGGAAAAATGTTTTCAACCTTGGTATTTAAATTTAGAGTGGATGTGCTTGGGCTGAATCTGTTTATATTTGGGGGGCATTCCCTAGAAGTTGCTTCCCCCTCTTCCATCCTCAATAAACCTATGATAGAAACTGATCACTTTTAGAAACATGAGTGGAAAAGGTACTTGGATGAAGTTAATCTCGTCCAATCCCTATTTTGCAAAAAAAAAAAAAAAAAAAAAATTGAAGCTGGAATTGAATGTGTCCAAGGTCAACAGAGCAAGGACTAAAAGCTATCTCCTGACTCATTGCCCATTCATTACTACTCTCCCCACCCCTCTCTGATACCTCTTTCTGCACTTGTCATCTGTCCTTTTTGCATAAAGGAGAGAATACAGGATGTGCTTCCAAAAGATATGAATTATTTGAGTTTTCCTATTGTATTATGGACAAATGGGATGAAATTGCTATGTTAAATGGTCACATCGCCTCACACAATTCAGAACTATCTATTTGAACTTTTCTAATTTTAAATGAAAATGCAACATACTATTGAAAGAAATAAATTCATTCTTTCCTGGAACAAAGACCTATATGATCTGGGGTGTGATCTGGTCTTGGGGCTGTATTTAACTCAACATGGGAGTTCAGCCTGTGAAACAAAGGGTAGAACAATTCCCCTGAAATATCTAGTCACCAATATTGTTCATTTTATGAAGCTCCATGTAAGAAGCAGTGTGACCCCATGGAAAAAGCCTTGGGAATTGGCTAAGAAAATTTCAACTCTGTAGAAGCTTATCTCTTTGTCTATCGTGAGGTTTAATGATACCTGCTCCTCACCTGTTCTTTTGGGATACCTGTTCTCTGGCTCTAAGGTGCTGGATACATGCTCTGGCATCTGCTAAAGGGCATGAGTGGCCGGGAGTTCCTGAATGATCTCTTGGTCCATGTGACAAGAGATTTTGGAGCAGGGAGATGCTGAGTATATATGCTCTGACAACTTCTATTGACACAAATATCCTATTAAAGGACCTGGGCAACCAAAAATTCCTGGTTGGTCCTTTGACTCCAATTAGAGTGGGAGAGGCCAAGGGAGAGAGAAAAGGGAAGGGTGAGAATTTAAATAGGATTGGCCACAAAACCAGGAGGAGGATACATTCATTCAGAAGACATTAAAAAGAGTGAGTGTTTCTACCCTCTCTTTCTCTCTCTTTGTAGTGTGTCTCTTAGGACTCAGGCATCCTCTCACCTTTGTGGGAAGAGGATGCTCCCTACACTCACCCCTAGGTTACAGGTCTTCACACATATGTGAACTAATGTAAATTTACAAAACTAACTCATTTGTATTGGATTGCTGCTTAATCCCTAAATAGCAATAACAATATTTTACAACTATATAGTCATTTTCCAGGAACTGACAGCAAAAAGCAGACGTTAATTTGTAATTCGTGGACACTTTTATGGGAGCTAATTTGGAGGGCAATGTGGTATATTGGAAAGATCACCAGGAGTGGGAATCAAGAGACCAATGTTGTATAACCTTGAACAAGTCACTTAATTCTCTAGGCCTCAGTTCTCTTACCTGTAAAATAAAAGTTTTAGACTATGTGAGTGCTACGCTAGTACTTTGACAGAGAAGGAATATAAAAGTGAGGGAAACAAAGGCATAACTGGAACCTCATGAAGCTATTCCTGCTATGAAACCATGGACAATGGACAGAATTGGGGGGAAACTGCCTTTCTTTTATTTCTGGTCTCTTTCATTCACTGTTTTTTTTTTTTAATAGACACACAATCTCTGACCAAAATATAAAGGTTGACAAAAGAGGCAACTCTTTGGCTGTTGAATTGCTCATCCTTCTGGGCTGCTTTCTCTGGCAGGTCGCTGCTCATTTGGAAGGAATGAGAGTCCCTTAGAGCTGTCGCCCCAGGGAAATTCCCATTAACCACAGCTGTCTGCCTGTCCATTTGTGTGAGTTTCGTGTGTCTCCTTCATATACCACTGAATCTGGGTCTCAGGGGAAATTGTCCTGTGTGCTAATCTGGGAAAGGTGGGCATCCTTTGGTGGATGTCCTTCGATCTGTGTTTATCCATAGGCAAAAAGAAAGACCTGAGAAGCCACTGGAGTTGGCCACAAGGCCATTGGTATGATGAGGTGAGAAAAATTTGTGTCAAGCTCCACTAGTGAGCATTTTTTAATAATACGTATTGTTTCTCCCCATTACTTAATCTTGACTTCTGAAATGGAGCACGATAGCATTGCTTCATGGGTTTCTCTCAGTTCTGACATCTGATGAAGACTCTAATGTATCTATAAAAATTATTGCTTTTCCCACAAATTAAAAAGTCACTAAGAATGTATTACACACTTTAGATATGAGTCTCTGACATTAAGAAACCACCAGTCATTACTAAGTGATTTTCTGTGTTGCAAAGCATGAGAAGAATACAGATGGGAATGAAGAAGACAACTTTCAGCTCTTATGTTGCTCTGGTGTTTGTTATCACCAAACCTAGCGTGGCAAGCTTACTCTTACCAGTTGACATCCCTGCAACCTAATTAGAGGCAGATAAAACAGTGGTAATGCCCAGATCAGCTGTAATGATTTTGTTAGTTCAATTATTCTTCTTGACAATTAGGTCTGACTGCAAAGGCCTCATAGGGACGTCAGAGCCCACTTCCTACAAAGCAGGTAATGTCACAGGTGTGACCATGAAATCAATAACGAGCCACGATTCTGGCAGAGGGCATCCAGGTCAGATGGAACAGCCCTTAAATTAAACATTGATAAGCAGAACACAATTATCCGTCATGTTTAAGTGCCTGCGTGAAATGAGCAGCCAGGGAATGGGAGCAGTGGGGGGAAAAGATTAGTGAAGGAGGTATTGAAATGCAGTGTCCATAGTGTTGCTCTCAGGCTCTCACAGAAGCCCTATAATCTGTTCTCCAAGCCATAAAATTCAGATTAAGCACACTGCATTAAGATGATGGGCCCAGATGTGGCTTTGTTCCCCATTCTCTGTCTCACCTGGCTGCTAGCTCATTCTAAGGGGGAAGAGCACAGTGCCATCTTCAGTGCTTTCTGTAATTGTGTGAGACATAACCATATTCAAGGATACATCAGACTAAAGATTGGGGCAAAACTGATCAAGAAAAAAAATCAGTTCAGGAAAATTGGTGAATAGTAACAAAGGAATCCCTCCCCGCTTTGTTCACATTGACCAAGTAAAACTGGTTTGTATCATGCAGTAGATCCTGGGAAATGCCCTCAATTCAACTTGACTGATTTTCAGAGCATGCATTTGCTGGGTAGATTTTCAGTTGCAGAACATACACAGTCATTTCACTGAGAATTCCTTCACAAGACCCATACAGATGGGTTGCTTTCTCAATATGCAAATTATCAGAAAAGTTCTTTGTGCACAAATTGGTCACCCATAAATGGGGGAGGGTTTACTTAGGAGACTTGAATCAAAGAAAGATATTGGCAGCCCTCCGGTAAAACAGAGATGACCTTTCATGAGATACAAAGATTTCGTATATTAGGTCATTTTAATGGCACAAAAATCACGACAGTTGGTTAATGCTGTTGGCTAATGCTAAGTTACTGACATAATTCAAGGTAGAATTACTTACTACTCCTACTACCAAGAACCTGAGAGATTCTTATTCATTGAAGCCTCTAGGTAAAGAAAACTCAAATGACCTTGGACTTGATTAAAGATCATTGGAAGGAAGACAGTAAAACTCTATTGTGACAGAGTTCATTATTGTTCAGATTGTGATATACTGTGGATTCTCATATGCTGTGCACGTTTCCCAAAACATATACACAATAACACCTTACACACCTGGCAGTCATAATTCCTAGGAACATAGCAATGGCGAAGTGCAAAGACTACTGAGTTTAGAATGAGAAGACCTGGGTTCAAATCCCGCATTTGTTACTTATCTACTTCTCCTAAGTCATTCAGCTTATCTAGGTCTTGGCTTCCTTATTCTAAGAGGAGGAAGTTGGACTAGCTATTGTCTATGACCCCTTCCCAAATTTAATCTATGACCTTAAAAAAAGTCTAAGGACCAAGAAGGAAGCAGAAAAGGTCACAGGGAAGCTAAAATGGGTGTTACAAAATCCAGGCACTAAAATTCATATGCTTTACCATAAGACATTCAACCCCTTTTTACTATACAGCCCTTATTTACTCTTATTTTAGATTTAATTCTGACAAGATGCATGATTTCTCAGCCTTCAGATGACTAAAAACAGCAAATTAAAAGTAAGAAAGAAGTCTATGAGAGACAAACACATTGATAGCACTAAAAAGTGACAGCTAACAGAGAAGTAAATAGGAGAATTATAAAGGACAAACATGAGAATTTAAAAAAAAGTTTTAATTGAGGTCATTAAGAATAAAGGTAAAGACGGGGTAGTTGGGTAGCTCAGTGGATTGAGAGCCAGGCCTAGAGACAGGAGGTCCTAGGTTCAAAGCTGGCCTCAGACACTTCCAAGCTGTATGACCCTGGGCAAGTCACTTGACCCCCATTGCCCGCCCTTACCACTCTTCCACCTAGGAGCAATACACAGAAGTTAAGGGTTTAAAAAAAAATTTAAAAAAAAAAAGAATAAAGGTAAAGAGCTAAAAGGAATAATGAAGGGGAAGGTTTCAGGAAAATTTAGGAAAACTTATATGAACTGATGCAAAGTGAAGTGAGCAGAACCAAGAGAACAATTTATACAATAACAACAATATTGGAAAGATAATCAACTTTGAAAGACTTAGTAAATCTGAGCAACAGAATGACCAATCATAATTCCAAAGGACTCATGATGAAACAAGCTATTCACCTATAAATAAAGAAGTGATGGACTCAAGAGTGCAGATTAAAGTATATTTTTTCTTTTCCTTTCTTTACTTCCTTCCCTGCCTTTCTTTTCCTCTCCCTCTCTTTATTTCCCCTCTTTCTTTCCTTTAAGGAATTTTTTAAAATGAAAGGGTGGGATTTCAATGTTCATGATATACTTCCATGTGACAGAACTCTGTGTGACTCACCCAGGACCACCAAACTTGGTCTCTATAGAGATAAAGTCCAATTTGTTTCATATTGCCTTCTTTAAGCCTTTGAAGAGGTAATGTGTCAGTATATTAGTTATCCTCTTCCTTTCTTTCTTTTTCCTTTCTTCCTTCCTTCCTTCCTTCCTTCCTTCTTTCTATATTAATTATCCTCTTCCTTTCTTTTTTCCTTCCTTCTTTCTTTTTCTTTATCTCTTTCTCCCTTTCTTCCTTCCCTCCTTCCCTCCTTCCTATATGGCTAATGCAGGAATTTGTTTTGTATAACAATCCATATTTGTAATAAGTTTTGTTTCTCTTCACTTCCAATGAATGGGGGAGGGAGGAGAGTGGGAGAGAATTCAGAACCGAAAATAAAATTAAACTGACTTTAAAAATTAAATTCAAAATAAATAAAGGGGGAAAAGGAATAAAGGCAAAGAGTTCTGATACTTTGGCAGCCTATGAAAGTATCACCACATTTGTACTGTGATTTAAAAATGGACATTGATAACAAGGATCATTATAATAATGAATCTGTTGGGAAAAACAAATCCACCACACTGATATAAACAATTTTAGATGAATAAAGTCAAAAAGTCAAAAAACTCCAAGTCAAGGTAGAAAGTTAGATTTTTTTGGAAGAGGGCCAAATCTCCCAACAAAACCAGACTCTTGCACATGTTACATAGACTACCACAAGAGATGATTCAATATTGCAGAGACCTAGTTTATATACTGATACAATAACAAACTATATATTTCCATACAAGGTGTAGGACCTATATCACAAGGCATAGCATCATGTAGACCTTCTTAGGAAACAGTTACCCAACAACAAAGCTGATTGGTTAGTTCATTTAGGAAACCCCCTATTTGTCCAAGGGTTAAATCACAAGACAACACCCTTATTAAGAGAAATAGTAATGACCACTACCTAAGACTCATCTGATATTGGGGGGTGGGGAGAGAAGATGTTACTTGTGGGTAATTCCAAAAAGGGAAGGGTATAGGTGTTTAAACTATATCTGGACACGAAACTCAGATGGTCAGCATCTTATGACTAAGAGAAGTACTTACTCTATCTAGTAAGGGAGAGGTTGAAAATTCTCCTGTAAGCAGTTTTATGTTTTAGAAAACTATAGTTTAGAGATCCTTATAAAAATCATGAATTCTACTCATTGTAATTAAGATTATGATGGGATTATTCTAATCACTTTAGAATCATGATACTGTTTATCTTAAACCTATCACAATCACTAAAATCCAATTAAGTATAAGGGGGTAGGAGGTCTACTTGACAAATCTAAAATTTACACAAAATAGAAATTTGAAGTATGAATCAAAGTAATATTTGATTCTAAAGTAACAAGAAGCCATTGAAGTTTATTGAGGAGGGGAGTGATATGGTCAGACCAGTGCTTTGGGGAAAATATTTTTGGCAGTAATGTGCAGAATAAATTGTAGAAAAGAAAATCGAGACAGAAAGATCAATTGCAATAATCCAGGACAGAGATGATGAGATCCTGGACGGAAGTCCAGGCTAGTAGAAAAAAAGAAAGTAGAGCAGAAGAAGGGGAAAAAAGATGGAAGAAATGCAGATGTAGAAATGACAAGATTTGACAACTGGAAGGATAAGTAGAGAAAAGAAGAGTAATGAATTGAATATCCCTGAAGTTGTGAATCTGGGTGACTGGGAAAATGGTGGTACCTTTGACAATAATAAGAAAGTTTGGAAGAAGAGTGGGTTTTGTAAGAATGAAATTTAGTAAGATCTGTAATCTTTCCCTACCCATCCATGCCTGCTCATCTTGTGCAACTCATTATGGCCCATACAAAATTAAAAGTGGAGAGGCAGAGCTCATACTCTTCAGTCACTATTTCAGAGCAACAGCCTGCCAGGGCCATGAAGGGATGGGCCAAGAGAATGCTGGGTGTGTGCAGAATTTCCCAGTGATATCTGCATCAGCTGCCTATAACAGTTAGCTTATAATTACCTGGAGGAGTCTAGCTGGTTAAGAGTTTTCACAGTTGAGGGAAGGGGTAGAGTTGGGAGAGGTTGAGGAATGAGAGGAGCCAATGATTATGTTGGAAACACGCTTACTAATGGGAAATATGGAATGTGGTCCATCTTTCTGATTGGTTGATTACATATCCTTTGGGGTCAGTCTATGGCTGCCTGGATATCCCAGCCTCTCTTTGGAGACTGGCCTAAAGCACTGAATATTGTTTAACTGACTTACCCAGGGTCACATATCTAATATATATCCCAAGATTTAAGCCAAGATCTTTCTAGCTTGAAGTCCATTTTTCTATCTACTGTAACAAAAGGTTCAATTACCTTAAACATAATCTGTTTAAGAGAGTTGAGAACTATAAAATCTACTTAAATTTTTTTCCTCATTAAAATGGTCAAAATAAAAATGAGATTTTTTTTTAAAAAGGAGTAAGTTTTAGTTGAATGAGAAATTAATTATTGGATTAAACCTCAATGATACCTGATAAATAAAGTCAGACTTTGTGTTAAATTTTGTTACAAAGAATCCACAAAATGAATAATCTGAAGCATGGATGGTCATGAACTAACTATACTTTCATATATGTTCTTTATATATTCATACAATGTAATCTAATTAATTTACAACCCAAAATTTGGAATTCATGAGAATTCAAATCACAAGTAGGGTAGTTTGTCTTTATGTTATCTTTTTTAACTCTTAATTTCTGTCATAATATAAATTACCTAAGACAGAAGAGTGGCAAGTACTAAGCAGTTGGGGCTAAGTGGCTTGCCTAGAGTCACATAGCTAGGAACTGTCTGAGGCCAGGTTTGAATCCAAGTATTTCTGACTCTAAGCCTAGTGGTCTATCCACTGTGCTACCTAGCTGATGATTTGATGAATTATTAAGATGACAGGAAACATGGTGTAATGGATAGAAAGTTAGCTTTAGAGTCAGTATAATCTGTGCTCTAATTCTGCTTCTGACATGCTCTGGCTGTCATAAGTATATATAGAGCATGACCAGGTGTGTTTGTACTTCATAATAGAGATATAAACATATAAAAGCAGTGATCAATCTGCATGCTACAGATATCAGCCTTGGCTTTTTTTTTAATTAATTTTTTTTCAGGCTTGGCTTTGATAAGAGACCAAAAGCTAATGTCTACAAGAACAAATAGAAAAACAGAGAATAATTTCATGTTTATGACCTAAACAAGCTCATCATTCGTCTCAGTCAACAGGCTGCTTTTTTGATAATAGGCCAGTTGTTACCACTGATCAACAAAAAGTGTAGATGTCTGAGGTATGTGAGAATGCCCGGGCTAAATTGTATGCTAATCAACTCAGTCAATATTTTCACATGTGGATGTTTTTGATTGAGGATTAAGGCACAACTTAAACAATTTATTATTTAGCCTTTGGAACTGAAGCAGAGATAGTAAAACTAGACGCACAATTCATAGATTTTTTTTCCACATTATTCTATTCAAGGAACGAACCCATATTCTGACCTTAATCTACTATGGATGAAGGGATAAATGTAGACTAATGTCCCTGTCTCTCTGTCTCTCTATCTCTGTCTCTGTTTCTGTCTCTCTCTGTCTCTGCCTCTATATATGTATATATGTGTGTATACTAATCTAATATACATATATGCTTGATTAACACTAATCTAATATGCTACACTCATCCCATGGTCCCTGTATGTGTCTGTATATACATATTTTTATATATTCATACAAAATCATCTAGTTAATTTAAATAATCTAAAAAAATTTTAGAATTCATGACATTTCAAATCACAAGTAGAGTAGTTTGTCTTTGTATCATCTTTTTTTTAACCCTTACTTTCTGTCGTAATATAAATTCTAAGACAGAAAAGAGGGTCGCAAACACAAACAAGGCCATGGAATGAGTGTAGTATATTAGATTATAAATGAGATGGGAGAAGGATGGGATCCAGCTACTAGTCAATCAGTTCATTGAAACCCTGCTTTATATTTCAGGTATGCTAGGAAGATTATTCACTTTAAGTAAAAATACTGATGGAATATGTACGGGTGTGCATAATATATGTGTACACACACTATCTATAATATATAACATGTACATGTATATATAATATAAATGTATATATTATAAATAATATATGCATGTGTATATACAAATATACAATATATGCATGTGCACAAACGCATATCATGTATAACATGTATACTTGTATATGCACATTTCTACTATATATAACATATATGATATAGAAAGGTATACATATATACACATATAATATTTATAATACATACACAGTACATGTGTGTATATGCAAACCACACATACGTGTTCATAACATATTCATATATAATGTGTGATATATAACATATACATACCTCATCTTAAATTGATGGATCTTTGTGTATGTGTGTATATATAAGCATGCGTGTTTGTGCATACGTGAGAGAGAGAAACAATGCACTGCCAAAGCATGTGCATATAAAGAGAATATCTTATTTCATTCCATTTTTAGGTTATTTTGGTTTGTAATTTTCCCTTTTAGAATTCATGGAGGTCCTGGCTAACAGTTCATAAAAGTAACTTTCTACCATATCCTCAAACAATATTGTAGTAATGACATTGCATGGTATATAATTTTTAAAATTAGAAGATTATATTAGACTTCCTCCAACTCATAAAATTTGTAATTAATAACCACAAGTGGGTCCAGAATGTGGAAAAAGGAAGTTAGAAGAGAGAGAACTAATAAAATAAAGTTGTCTCAAAAGTTTTAGTTCCATTTTAACCAAAGTTTAAATGAGTACAGATTTATTTTTTTAATTCTTTGAAGGTATAATTATTTGATTTCTTTTATATTTATTTATTTTTGTGAATTTTGAATACTAAATTTTAATTTTAACAAGATGGAGCACTCTGTCATTATGCATCTCCTGTGAGACAAGTTTCTGGATGACACTTTCTTACACCTTTTTTGGTGAGGTCACATCAAAATTGTCATGTGTATCAAAACCTTTGGATTTTTTTTAAGGCTAAGATAACAAATTCAATCCTTTCAGCCACTGAGTAGCACCTGATACAAATTTTTACAAAGTTTGAAAATTGACTAGAGAGATATCTAGATATCAATGTCACAGGAGAGTGGCAATGTTGAATTTTAATGAGAAATATAAGTATTTTTAAATTTTATATAATTTGGCTTTCAAATGTCATTTTTTAAAAGTTTGTAGCATTTATACTTCTGAGATCAATAAATCTTAATACTTCACTAAGACTTTTAGGACACTTGTACAGACATATAACACTGATAGCTATCTGATAAACAATCTTATCTATCTGCAATAGGGCAGAAAAAAATAAAGTAGTGATCAAAAAAGGTCTCTAAACATACTAATACAAGAACATTTTATTTCCAGAAAAATCCCTCAGTCCTTCTCTCTTTTATTTAACAAATAATTCTACTAAATGAGGTTCTCTGACTTTTCCATAGCAGACTTGAAGCATTAAGTTATAAGAAGGGAGAAGAGATACTACTACCAATCAACCATCTGATGGTAGTGAGGAGTTCCAGCTAATATTCTGATAGAAAGGGATGAAAAAGGAACATTAGAACATCCAAAACTTGGGGGTCTGGGTGATTTAACATAGGAACAACCAGACCTGATATCCATAATGATGACCTTGGGTCATCAAGAAAAAAATTTCCATTCTGTTCCTTACACTCTACTGAGGAAGGCAAAGAAGTGTACATTCCACCTCTAAAAATATTTCCATCCATTCTAGTTAAAATTTTAAATTACATCAGCACTTAAGGGAATAATAAGAATAAGTTCTCAGTGAAGTAGGTAGTAGCAAGTATAATTATCCCCATTTGACAGAAGAGATAACTGAGATTGTGAGAAGTTAACTTTGCTCAAGGGCATTTGGCTAGTAAATGCCAGAACCAGGACTTTGTAGTTGTCAGTTTTCAGTCATGTCTGACTCTTTCTGACCCTTTTGTAGTTTTCTCAGCAAAAATCCTGGAGTGGTTTGCCATTTCCTTCTCCAGCTCATTTTACAGATTAGGAAACCGAGGCAAATAGGGTTAAGTGATTTAATTAGGGCCACATAGCTACTAAGTGTCTGAAGTGAGATTTGAACTCAAGGAGATGAGTCTTCCTGATGTCAGGCCTGGCACTCTATCCACTCTGCCACCTAGCCAACTTCAAGTCTTTTGACTACAAATAAACATCCTTCCCATTACCTGAGATATTAAACTATACAGAAGGGCTCATTCCCTAAGAAGTAAGTCCATAATATACTTTTTTTTTTGTCAATGAATAAGCCAAGGATTTATTAGCCTTTAATGGAAGTGCTGCTAAAATACCTTGTTATCCCAACATAAAAAAGATTTCTGTAGGTTGTTTGTGAAAATTGTCAGTAATTTACCATAGTAGTTCAAATTCAGACTACTCCCAAATACAAGATATTATCCTAAAATATTGTCTCTTTTAAATAAAAAGTACTTAAGTGAATATTGAAAAATAACTCAAATGATGTTTTTGAATGAACCAGATTTAAGGTGGGAAAAGTGCAGTCTATATTTAGTCCAATATGATGTAGTATGTGTTTGACAAAAGCAGGCCAGACACACAAAAAAATGGGCCAGTATTGTTTCTAGTGAAAAACATAAAAAAAAAAAAGGACCTCAAGCAGTGAAATCCATGTGCTTAGATTTTCAGAATTCAGAATTCAGAAGATGTGATGCTTAGAATTTCAGAATTATTGGAGGAATTAATGTTATAAACCAGTGTTTCTGAAGTTGATGAAAACAGGGCAGCTAGATGGCACAGTAGATGGAACACCAGAACTGGAGTCAGGAGGTCCGGGATCCAAATCTGGTCTCAGACACTTCCTACCTGCATGACCCTGGACAAGCTACTTAACCCCATTTGCCTAGCCCTTGCTCTTCTGTTTTAGAGTTGTTCCTAAGACAGAAAGTAAAGATTACAAAAAATTATGAGAACAATATTATCTGACATATACATAGATACATACACACACATCTCTGACATATTTGGAAGAACCCCTATCAATCTGTAAGCATTGATCTAAATGGAGTTAAGTATTTGAGTGTGAAGCTCAGATAAGTGGTCGGAGTTGGTTAGGAATACAGATTTGGTTGCCATATATTAGAAGTGATCATTAGAATCAGGGTAATGAATGAGATTTCAAAAGAGTACAAGGACAGAAGAGAGGAAGGTTAAGGACAAAATCTTAGAGAATACATATCTTGTGGAACTAACAAAGACAGGCAAACCAGCTAAAGAGGTTGGTGAAGGGAGAAAGTGTCCGTGAAGTCAATAAATGAGAAAGTATACAATGGGAGAGAGTGACTAACTTTTGACAAATGCTGCTGAAACATCAAGGATGAACAAGGAAAATATGAACTAGAAAAAAAAAGGTTTTGGTGAATGTGATCATGAATGACTGGGAGAGAGAAGATTCAGTAGACTGGCAGGGGGAGAAACCAAATAGAAAGTGATGAAGCAAGTGAGTGATAAAGAAGTGGAGGTATCAAGGTGAGATAACAAAAGAGAGAAAAAATGAGATTACACCTGGATGGAGTAGAAGTATCAAGGGAAAGCATTTTCTTCTTGGAACTGGGAGTGGTGAGATCAAAGTTGTCAAAGAGAGTAGATAATTGGTGAATCAATGACACAGAAGAAGAAATTAGACTTAGTAGAGAAGAGATTTCCCCCCCAATTAACTAATTTCTTAGTGAGAATAGAAATTTTTTGGAATTGGATTTGGAATGGGAATGGATGAAAATATTCATTATCTATTCTAGACTATGGTGTATGGTTAGATTGCCAGGCCAATGACTTATTATATCGGTTCATGTATTTGGAATTGGCACTATAGATGGACAATGGGTTATATCCAGAACTGAAATGAGGAAGAAAAAAGAATTTACTTCATTTTGGAATTCACATGGTGCATTCAACAATTGAAGTTGCTCAATAGTGTAAAACTCCATTTAAAAAAAATAGAAATATTCTTTTATGCTATGTAGTTTCAAATCTTGCCACATCACTGTCTCCAAATAACCATTTAAGGGTGATTCAATGGGGAGATGTACTGTGGTGTGGTTACAAGCAGACTACAGGATATTTCCAAGTGTAAGTTGTAAAAGTCTTAGTGCAGTTTTGAATTACTAAAGGCTGGTTTGCCTGTCTTTGTTAGTTCCACAATTTTGTCCTTAACCTTCCTCTCTTCTGTCCTTGTACTCTTTGGAAATCTCATTCATTACCCTGATTCTAATGATCACTTCTAATACATGGCAACCAAATCTGTATTCCTAACCAACTCTGACCACTACACTGAGTAATCAGAAAAAAAAAAAGGGTTCATATAAGATGAGCAAGAGATAAGAGACAGTCAGTTACTGTACCCATGGGATGTTAAAAGATAGCAAGGCCTCCAACATGTTGGAATGATTCTTTGTGGTGGAAGATGGGAGAACATGGACAAGAGTCACATAGAAATGGAAGTTATAGACAGGTTTTGATCTGTACTGCTGGAGAGAATGCTCATACCAAATCCCAAATTCAGTTAAAGAGTGGGGTTACCTCCTCTTCTGTGACTAGAGCAAAGGAAAAGGAAATAGGCAATCATATTAAGAAGTTCTCAAAAAATGAGAGAACTTATACTTCGTGGCCTCAATAATCCCAGTGAAGTAAAAGGCTAAGTTGCCTTCCAGGTGAGGTGACTGGTGACACAGTATAAAGTTTAATGTCATATACTATTCTATGCTATATTATAGAAAGTATATAGCTTACTTTACTACAATACATATAGTACATAATATATATTATGGGACCTTCAAAAATAAATATTTACTTCCCTTTCCTTCCTTGTTACAAAGTAAATAAAGAGGGGGGGAATATCCAAATGAACAAATCGTTCACTAAATTAAAGCCATAAAAAGGTTATTCCAGATATGTGAAAGTGGCAAGTGAAAACAGAATTCCAGGTAAATTATGAGCAATTAAAATTATGCCATTTGGATTATGCAATACCCCTATAATTTTCTATTGTTAATGGAATTAGAGATTTCCTTGGTGACTTTGATAGAACCATAATGTTTTCTAATATGTTATTCAAATATACCCAGCATACAAAAACTATTCATTAGTACTTTCCAAATGGCTAAGCACTAAACTAGAAAAAAATATTTTTTAACCAAGAGTTCTTGGAATTTTCAGAATGCATATCATAGTAATAACTGGAATTTACAATTAATTTGAAGATTTTCATAGCATATTATATTATCTCATTTGATTCTTCATAATAACATGGGAGAAATTATTGTAGTCATTGTTGTCTCTACAGGCGAGGAAACTGAGGCACACAGAAATTAAATGAATTTCATGTCATAACTCAGTTACTTTCTTGTTCTTGAATCTGAAATGCAATCCTTTTTTTTTAACTCTTGATTCCTTTCCTGGTGTTTGGGGAGATTGTTTCCAGAGATTCCTGCCTTGGCTCTGAAGGTCACTCTTTCCCTGGATTCTGTGTGGGCCCTGAGGGAGCTCAATCTGAGAAAATTCTGCTTGGAGGAAGCAGTTTCAGAAGTATAAGTACAAGGAGGCAACTTCTCTAAGATCACCAGAAATGACCAATAAGCTTGAAAAAATGAATTGTTCAGTTTCTGAGGATCATGACAACAGATCAGCAACTGCAGAACCAGCCACCCAACCTTCAGGGACACAAGACAGACCCCAGGAGCAACCTCAGGAGATCCCTCCCACTGCTGTCCATTTGACCAACATGGACAATAAAGAATACCCCGCCACCAAGATCTAGCCCAGGGGATCTCTTCCATTGTGGCCTCTGTGATCAAGGAAGACACAGGTGAGAAAACCAGTCAAGATCAAAATGAGAAAATCCCTTCTACTGTTACCTATTTGTCTAACATGGACCATGAAAAGCAAGTTGGAAAAACATCTGAAGACACAACAGCACCAATCCCACAGACTGCACCAACTATTTCTTTAATTCTGAATGAGGAGACAACTGAGAACACTCCCACCTGAGAACCTCCACAGGAGATCTCCTACTCCTCCACATCATATATCCCAAACCAAAAGACATTTGAATGCTTCCCTCTATATCCACACTTATTCGGTACATTTCCCCTTCCCCTTCCCTATGTTGTGAGGATTACTTAGTTATTAGCTTGGTATTAGTATTAGACCTAACAGGAAGGGCTGGAGAATTCCAAAATGGAATGGGGAAGCAGGAAGTGTGCTTTTGCTGATTGAGAGGGACTCCATGGTGGTTGAGACAAGTTGCAACTGATTCTAGGAGACCTCAGTTTACCAGAAATCCAGAAGGAAGACCGTCACCTACTTGTGGGAGATTTTGGTAGAGACTATTAATCCCAACCTGAGTTGCAGGTCAATTTGGGCTGGATTAGCTCCCAGAATCTACCCAGCTGGAAGAGTACAGCAGGTGGTCCTGGAGGAGCTGAAACATCACTGGAGTGAGTCTGGACTCTGCTGAGAGGATACCCACATCAATCCTGCTTTTCTCTGGGCCCTGCCTGGCTTAGGTCTTAGTTTAGTGTAGATAAGTCCCTCCCCCGACCCTGTGGTTTGCCCTTAGCTTGTAAGTGTAGAAACCCTTATTCCCATCCTTTATTATTGTTTCCCTCAATTAAACTGTTATAAACTTTTGCCTTTTGCCTGCTGGTTCCATAGGCCCTTGCCTAGGTGGCCTAACTGCCATTTCTGTTGACAGTTACCTCCTTAGTGGTTAAACCTGGTCTCTCTACCTTGTTTGGTCCTGTCTTCTGTCATTCCTGTCACCCTCACACCCCATTGTGAACCCACAGACAATATTTAGTTAACTTCCCTGGTAATTCCCCATAAGACCTATCCCCATGGACCCATATCATTCTTCCCACATCCATGCTTCTTTCCCAACCACTATGTCTGAACATGAGAGAGAATCTTCAAGTCTCTCCAAAAATACACAAAGTCATCCTTCACCTCCTTTGGGAAGACTTGCCTGTTAGCAGCCCTGAGTGGGTTTCTAGATTCATGCTTTCATGCATTTATTTGACATGTCTTTCTCTTGGTTGGATATGTCCCAATAAACCAGTGGTTCCCAACTTTTTTGGCCTACCGCCCCCTTTCAAGAAAAAATATTACTTAGCCCCCTGGAAATTAATTTTTTAAATTTTAATAGCAATTAATAGGAAAGATAAATGCACCATCACCACTCTCCTGGATCACTGCAGCACCCACCGGGGGTGGTAGCACCCACTTTGGGAATCACTGCAATAAACCAAGCTATTCAACAACAAGGACCACAAAAAAAAATAAAAACAAAAAAACTCTTACCTTCTGTCTTAGAATCTGCATTATGTATTGATGTCAAGGCAGAAGATCAGTAAGGGGTAAGCAATGGGTGTTAAATGATTTGCCTAGGCCACACAGCTAGAAAGTTTTGAATCCTGGACCTCCCATCTCTCAATCCTGGACCTGGCTCTCAATCCACTGAGCCACTGAGCTGGCCCCCACCCCCAGTCCTTCTTGACTTCAATTCTATCAGTCCTTCCACTATGTCACATTACTTCCCTTTATCAGCTTCTTTAGTGGACTACCATTAAAGGGACTTAAAACAAATTACGAACTGCCAGCTGCCAATATTCCTTCGGTTCACCAATTTCTTATATACTGCCTTTGCCTAAGAGTTGCATTCATCATAGCTTTATTTTAGAAGGCCCCCCACTTTTAAAGATTCCATTTACTCAAACTACATTCAAGCTGCTGAAGGCACCTTTACCTCAACTCCTGTTCAGTCAAGCCTGATCCTAAGCAAACACCAATGATGGAGGCAGATATCTCCAAGCAGACTATAAGGGTTATGGTAGTAGTCCTGGGGTCTCAAAATTTTCTTTTACCTCTTAACTGTCAACTCTCAAAAAAGACAGAGAGAAAAAGAGAGAGAGAGAGAGAGAGAGAGAGAGACAGACAGACAGACAGACAGACAGACAGACAGACAGACAGACAGAGACAGACAGACAGACAGACAGACAGACAGAGAGAGCAGTGTCAGTGTCTGTGACAGGGACATCTTGGCCATTAAGTTACCTGTGAAGATCATCTCAAAGCCTTAATAGTGCCTTGTACATGGTAGATATGTATGAATTGCTTTTTATTCAGACATATAACATCCACTAAAAGTCCTCATACATCGCTAGAACTTAGAATGTCTCTGTTCTGGAAAAAGTATCCACCATGCTGTGACCCACAGACCCTGTTCTCTTGCATGATCCAGTTTTTATGGTTGCCTATAACCTGGGTATTCACCATGGTGAATGCCTCCTACTGAAACAGGGAGAAGCAGCTCTAATTTCAATCTCTCTAGTTTTATCATAGTCCTACCATAACCAGAAACTGGGTTCCCCATGAGATCCAGCAATGAAAATGGGCAGGAGGCATTTTGGTGACATACCATTCAGCACAAATTAGCAGTATATAGAGCATCCTTTGACCTCTCTGCCTGCCTTGAAGTTCCTTTGGTAGCAAATACTGTAGTGGCTACAATCATTATCGTGGCTCCAAAGATCATGGCAAAATATATCTCTGAATTTTATTATTAGTCTTCCACCGCACTTTTGAAATAAAAGAGCCTTAATTTTTCTAGCATGAACCCTACCTCACTGGTGCCCACCAATCTTCATAGTTTTTAGGAACACATGTTTTCATTTGATGAACTCCATCAATCAATTGATAAATATTTATTAAGTACCTACTATATTCCTGGCTCCATGCTAAACAGTGGAGATACATACACATACATACATACAAAAAAGGCAAAAGGCAATCCCTGCCTTCAAGGATCTCACAATTTAATGGAAGATACAACACGCAAACAAGTCAATACAAAAGAAACTTTAAACAAGATAAATAGGAAATAATTAACAGAGAAAAGGTACTAGGATTAAGAGGGGTTGGGAAAGGTTTCTTGTAGAAAGGTAGGATTTTAGTTAGGGTTTAAAGGAACCCAGAATGTATTTATGTTGATCCCTACAAATGAGATTAGGAGGCACCTCAGGACAATGTTGCCAGGCACAAACCTTCATAATCAAATCTCTAATCAATAACTGATCAGTTATTTCTAATGACAACAGTCTCAGGCTAACTCCCTGGTCCCTTTCTGCTGCCCACAGATACAGACTAACAGGACCCCCACCCAAGGATCCCCACTCTCCTTGTGTATGTAGAGTTCCTGGAACTCAATATTTGAAAGTCCCAAAGAAGATGCTCCATCTTATTCAGCTAGACAAAAGAGGAGTAAAATCCAAATACCGTGAATGAGGAGCTCCTTAGATCATGTGTCCCCAAAGTAAAAGGCAACAAAATTTCACAAAATAACCTGCCTCACCTAAAATAGAGGCGAGCAATGCCAAGTGGCCAGAATCAGATCACCAGCATCAGGTTGTTTCTGCCACTGCTGCATAACTACAGCTGCTTCTCTTCCTACAATCCACCTTTGCACTTTCCCCATCCTGGCATGTTTGACAGCTGCCTCTGCTGAGCATCGTTGCGTGGAGGGTATGGCTTCCACCGAGTGTGCCTGGTTCTGTTTACCAGCCGTCAAGTGGTTCCACGTCTGTGTCAAGGAGGTATGTCTTGGTTGTCAGCCATGCATCACTGACAGTATAAGAAGGAGGGCAATTCACCTTCCATTTTGTCAGTGTTCCAAGCATGACAGAAATGATGGCTGGTAGGCATCCCAGAGTCACCAGGCTGTACCCAGCCTATGGGATGCCATGGCTCAACTGTGTTGATCCATGGCTCAACTGTGTTGATCCTCACATTGTAGGGAATGCTATAAATAACCAACAAGGAGCTGTCCTCATTGTTGTTTATTGTTTCCATGATATCTACAGCCCTCATTCCTTCCCACCAAGCTCATTGAGTGGCTTTCCAGTGTGACTATAGTGAGCTTTGAATCATCTCTAGTGGTTTTGCATACTGAAGTCAAGATATCTGTATAATCGAAGTCAAGATGTATGACTGGCTTGCACACAATATTTATGACCCTGCCCCAACCTGTCCAAGAGAGAGTGGGATTTCCTGGCAAAGCCCCTTGCTTATTTATTTATCATGGCATATTCTGCTGTAATTTATGTGGAAATTAGAGATCAGCATTTTTAGGTTCTACAAATGGCATTGGATAAGGAGTCTTAATAGGTTTTATTGTAAAAATTATGTACAGTATTTCAAAAATATGGAGAGTATGGTTGTACAAAGAAGACAAATGTATTACATGTGAACTAAATGGCATTTTGTGCATTAAATGATTTTTAGTCTCAAAAAAAGCTGTTAAGATAATGAAGTCAAGTCTATATTGCATGACCTCGTTATGAAGGAAAACTAGCTAAAGGGTTTGGTGATAAAGTTTTCCCTACAAAGGGAGGTAGTGCCTGAAATAAAACTGCATGGGGGCAACATGCTGAAAAACAAAGTGTGGTAGGTAACAGTAATCTGTGATACATTTCTGGGAGTACCCATCAGGACTTTCACTTACACATCCAGCTATGTATGATCCACCACTCTCAGGCAAATAGACAAATAGAGAGGGAAGAGAGGAAAATCAAATAATACTTCAGGTGATTCCTTGAATATCCACTGGACAGCTGGCTCTCCATATTAGCCCTCAAAGACTTGGCATTCTCATCCCTAGAATCAGCACAGTCTTTTTAGTACAAATTATGACTTTTCTTCCCATACCTATCCCACCATGCTTTACCAGTCATTGAGAGATCAATTGTATGCCATCTTGAATAGGTACACGAAGACCAGCTAAATCACTCTTGAATGAAAACTCTTTTCTGCCTGTCCTTTGAAAATCAAGGGAAACAGGAAATTCATTCTCACAGGTCCCATGAGACATGATATATGTATATTTGAAGCAGCTGGTGGTACAGTGGATAGAGTGCCAGCCTTTGAGTCAGGAAGTCCTGAGTTCAAATCCAGCTTCAGACACTTGTTAGATGTAATAACCACTCAGTCTTTGTTTGCTTCAATTTCCTCAATTGTAAAATGAGGATGATAAAAACTTCACAGAGTTGTTATAAGGATCAAATGAGATAATATTTGTAAAGTGCTTGGTGCAGTGCCTGGCAAATAGTAAAAAAAAAAGTTTGTTTCCTTCTTTTTTATTTCCTGCCTTTCCCTTCCCTACCTGTACCCACCCCCTCAAACCCCCCCAAAAAACCTCAGAAAATTAGGACTCCATTTTAGAAGAGTAAATGCAGAATAATGATACAATTGAAGTTTGCAAAACCTTAAAGCTTGAAAGAGGTAAATTTTAAAGGAAAGTAAACTACAGCTAGGTGGCACAGGGGACAGGACACTACACCTGGGTTCAAATCCAGCCTTAGACATTTACTAGCTGGGCAACTCTTGCCAAGAAATATAAGCTCAGTTTCCTCATCTGTAAATTGGATATAATAGTAGAACCTACCTCCAAGGATTGTTGTGAGGATAAAATAAGGCAATATTTGTAAAGTACTTTGTAAACTTAAAAGCACTACTATATATAAATGCCAGCTATTATTATTACTTTACCCAGTGGGGATGAACTTCTGGAACTCATTATCTCAAGAGGTGGTCGAGGAGGATCAAGAAATATTTAGAGACATTTATGCATGATAGGTTTTAATGGTTTAGAAAAAGAAGCCAATGGTGTTGGCAACTTATACCTTGATTTTGAGCTAGACATCATGGAGGGCAACAACATGCTCTGTCCAAAAATATTCCTTTAGTACCTTTATTAGAAACAGAGTACTGGGCTAAATTGGGCCATGGGGTATAATGCAGTTTCTTTCCTCATTGTATTATAAATGCCTTTGTTTTAATTTCACAATAATTTTCAAATATCCTTCCCACTTCCCATATTCCACAAGTGTTCATTTGTAACAGAATTTTTAAAAAAAGGGGAAAACGGGGCAGCTGGGTAGCTCAGTGGAGTGAGAGTCAGGCCTAGAGACAGGAGGTCCTAGGTTCAAACCCGGCCTCAGCCACTTCCCAGCTGTGTGACCCTGGGCAAGTCACTTGACCCCCATTGCCCACCCTTACCACTCTTCCACCTATGAGACAATACACTGAAGTACAAGGGTTTAAAAAAAACCCGAAGAAATAGAATACCTAAATAATCCCATATCAGAAAAAGAAATTGAACAAGCCATCAAAGAACTCCCTAGGAAAAAATCGCCAGGGCCTGATGGATTCACAAATGAATTCTATCAGACATTCAAAGAGCAACTAATCCCAATACTATACAAATTATTTGATATGATAAGCAAAGAAGGAGTCCTACCAAATTCCTTTTATGACACAAATATGGTACTGATTCCAAAGCCAGGGAGATCAAAAACAGAGAAAGAAAATTACAGACCAATCTCCCTAATGAACATAGATGCAAAAATTTTAAATAGAATACTAGCAAAGAGACTCCAGCAAGTAATTAAGAAGATCATCCACCATGATCAGGTGGGATTTATACCAGGAATGCAAGG